>NC_031502.1:56756698-56767482 GCF_000237925.1 Schistosoma mansoni
TGTTAGGACTGCAACTGGTCAGTCTCTTATTGGCATATGTGCATACTGTGAGTATTGCCTCGATATAGCCTTAATTCACAAACATTGTAAGCAAAAATGGATAGTGGATAGCAATGGAATCCAGGACGCGCGTTTCATCCTATTTGGGACTCGTCAGCTGGATGTACCTGCATCCCAGAGTTGATGTTCATTCTGGGAATCGAACCTAGTACCTTTCGCTTCAAATGCCATCGCGTGATCTACTCGGCCACTGAGTCCTGATAGTCCTGATAGGACAAAACGCGCGTCCTCGATTCCACTGCTAGCCACTATCCATCTTTGCTTACAATGCTTGTGAATTAAGGCTATATCGAGGCAATATGCACATATGTCGATAAGAGACTGACCAGTTGCAGTCCTAACACATCGATGGGGAGATTCAAACAAACAATACTAAATGAATTTAAACTTCACCCCATCGCACAAGCAAGTGGCTATCAGGACTCAGAAGCTGAGTAGATAAAGCGATGGCGTTTGAAGCGAAAGTTACTGAGTTCGAGTCCCAGAGTGGACATCAACTGTGAGATTCAGGTAAATCCTGCTGACGAGTCCCAAATAGAACGAAACGCGCGTCCTAGATTCCACTGCCAGCTATTATTCATCTTTGTATATTCGCATTGTTTAACTGACTAATTTAAACATACTAATTTAGATTATTCAGTTGTCTGTCTGGACTAGTAGGTGTTATCAATTTTAACGTCAATGTTGACGTTTCAATTATTCATAAAGTTGAGCGTAAGTCCTAATGAACTGGTAGCTAATTATTCATTCTTACCTTATTATTCTATAATTCAAGGATTATGCGCCATTTACAAATTCAGGATATTCGTAGGTTATTAATATTCGATTATAAGTTTCTTCCAAACATTGATCAAGCAATTAGTGAACATTTAAAGGAGTATTTGCTTAAAGCTGTAACTATAAAGTATTTCCATTCAAATCGATTTAATCATATCGAAAGTATGAATAAACTGAAGGGCCAGTGAAATGTCACTGAGACCTAGCCAAATCATCCAGTAGTTGGATCAATCAATATAAAACGGATCATCGATCCCCGTCAAGGTCAAAGACAACCAACGCTCATCAGTTAATCGTATGCCATGAACTGGCCCATGCAGTAGTAGTTTCACTATCTTCTCTGTAATCATTCTTACTAATATATTTCCGTGATAACATCCTTTGTGTTATACGTTCTTCAAAGCAGTCATAGTACTTTGATACATTGAAGGTGTAATCCACATTAGATGCTGACCATGAGATGTAACTTCGAAGTTAACTTTCAAATCACACCATTCACTTCTAACTCGATTAAGCCCCTAATCATTCGACAGAGATCATCAACGTTGATAATCTGAAAAACTTTCTTTGCTCGAAGAATGATACCTGACTTGAACAAATTTCACATGTGTAAAACATGTCTAAATTTTCACTAGCCTACTTATTTACATTCATTTGGTTAATTATGATCATTTATGTGATAAAGTTAGTGTATTAGTACATGATGTGTAATGTCAGTTTGGGTCTTATCTAATTTTGTTTCTAGTTTGAAAATGTTAATTTAGATCCATCAACTTATTTTTAAATCTTGATATAGTTTCAAATGTAGATTGTCTATGACTAATGGGAATCTTTATACTCTGTCAATTTTGCTGTGTTCATTATTTTCCAAAGTGATCCCTATATAAAAGTTGAATAAACTAAAAATCAAACTAGCTAGTAACTAACCAAAACTTATTGGAAAAGAATAAAAAGACAATTCTATGGAGAAAACTTCTGTTATATTTCGGTGAAGACATAAGTACGGATAACTCCCAGGTCCTATTAATGGACGATTATCTTATATATATTGTTATTGCTTAACTATTGAGTAACCAGATTGTGTATATCTATATTCATCTTATTATAAGCTTCATTTTGATCTATGAATTATTATTATACGATTTACTGTCCCTAAATTATATTCAGTTTATTGATTATTGTATCCCACATTCACAGCCACATTTGGCTTGATCTTGTATAAATATTATTTTCTATTTTATGGTATGATGTGGTCTGTTTGTCTGGTATATAAACCGAGTATGATTGAAATAAAGGATTCGCATAGCAGAAGCTGTAATTGGTGTTCTGGACTCAATTGGAAGGGCTAGGCGGACAACGGGCCAATAATAACGCTAGACTACTCATACCGGCCGAAGTCATTGGTTTGGCATAGCTCTAAGATTAGAAAACTCGTATTCCGATTGGTGGATAACTCACGTAATAAAAAGCCGAACATAAAATCATAACGAAATGGCACCCGGTCTTCTTTTTTAAAGTCATAATACTTTCTTCATCTATTTCGTTTACTTAAGCTGTACAATTGTATTAATAGTAAATTTATTTACTAAGAACAGTAGTCTATAGTCAAATAGAAGGATGATATGTAATTTCAAGAGATTAAAGTAATATCATGTCATGAATGGTTTACAAAAATCAGTCTTAAGGAATTACTGGTTTGATGCATTTATACAGTCTAATTAAGACTTTATGAAAAATTCTATAGACAAGCCAAAGTTATAGTAAAGAGTTTACTACTGTTCCCATTTCCTGTTGACTGTTTCATTGTTAATCTTGAAAACACTATACTTAGACCAACAATTGACAGTCAGAAATATTTCCATTATTTGAAAAAAGAAATGTCAATTTGAACGATATCTTGAATTAATTCATTGGTTTCTATCGATCAACTGAGTGCACAACCCAAACAGATTCGAACTCAAAACTCTCATTGTTGAATATTTTTTTTAAAAAGGGTGGTGGTTCTCTTCGTTCAATCACTTATTCCACCATGAACTTAAACTTTTTTTCTGTTTATCATAGTCTATAGCTTTCGAATTATTTTCTTCACAAACATTAATCAACCATTATTATTATATTCTTAATGTTCGTCAAGTGAATAGGCATCACACCATTGTCAATTATCTCCATCTTGACACTTTTCATAAGTCGTTGGATTATTAAACAACTTCGTTTCAATTGGTTACTGTAACTTATTTATGAGAAAATAGAACAATTTAATCTTTTGGAACTGTACTACGTTCTTTTGTTCGACACCATGGACTACTGTTTTTAGTAAGCAAGTAACATGAGTAAATGAAATTAACGAGACAGAAAATTTTTTCGCTGAATGGTCATTGCATCACAAATTGCTTAGCAATATACAGACATGAAACCTTAACTCAAGTTTGAATTTACCAGTCATGTTTAATCTTAATCTACAAACAAACAATCAGTCAGTCAGCCACAACGTAGGACCAGTCACACATCTGCATCGGTCCAAGTTGCCATACCTCGTTAGCACAACAAGATGAACACCGGATTCATAGAAGTAGTTAATTTAGTGGTGCTAGTATATAAAAGATAGGTTGTATATAATGATATAGTACAGGAAGAAAGACAGATATCAAGCAATTTTAATCTCAAGGTTTAAAGGAAGATAAAAAGTGTATAAACCTAAGCCATTGTGATCGATTCTCAGCCATGTCACACACAGTCTCCAACTATTGGCTACGATAGTCACACCGACCCCAACCAAGTAGTCTGCATCTACCAACATGACTCAGACTAGAAGTTAGTAACTTTGTGGACTGATGCCATGTTTTGGTTTGTCCGCCCCTAACTTTCTTCCAACCATCCCCTACACTGGTCAACATTGCGCGTCGTGGTTATCGGTGTTCAGGCACACGTAACACGTGGCCCAACCATCTCAGTCGATGAAGATTTACTGCGTCATCAACTGATTTACCATCATTCCCTAATACCCTGCATCTAACTTCACTATTACTTACCTAGTGATCCCAGCAGATGCGAGCCATATTTCTAAGGCATCTGTGATCAAATACTAGTAACCTACGAGTATCTTCTACTCTTAAGGGCCATGTTTCACAGCCATAAAGTAGAACAGAACGAACTGCTGCGCAATATACTCGTCCCTTAATTGACAGACGGATATCTCGTCTTCGCCATAGGTGACGTAAGTTGGAAAACGTCAAACGAGCTTTTTGAATCCATGCTGAGATTTCGTCAGACATCAACGTATTAGGGCTGATCAGACTTTCAAGATAAGTGAAGTTGTTGACGCGTTTGACTACTTCATTCTTATCCTTAGTTCAGGTGTTGACGCAGGCCAGTCTTAGAGTATAATAAAAATTATTCTACTTACTTGTTCACACATTGATAATAAATTTGATGCTTGACGTACATAATACTTCAATGCTGGTCGACTAGTATAATAACCTGTCCAATATGAATGTAAACCACTAGCATATGGAAAGAAATCACCACCACGACGATCAATTGTACCAATTCGATTAAATTCTTCATTTACTGCTTTTGTATAACATGCTGGTGTAGAATAGAGTAGATTCACTTGACTATTATTTAATTTTTGACGTTGATTTACATAAGCAATTAACTTATCCATATTTTTATAATTCATATTAGCATTTTCATATGTAAAATCACAACCCATTAGAATCATAATATGATTTGTTTTAAATGCTCTTGATATAAGATTCACATAATTTAAAAAGTCATCTACTCTTGATTTGACATTATAACCTTCCAAATTAGGATCATCTTTAATCGGCTCATCTAAACATTTATCATCAAAACAAAATGATTCTGGATAACAATAAGAATCATGAAACATGCTTGTAAATAAACCATAACCGGTCTCCTTCATTTCTATATTAGTATCCCATAAAACTTCTAATTGTTTTAATCGTTTACGTATTAATTTCTCACGAAAATCCATACGTTGAAAATAGACCGCATCAAAACCAGCATCTTGAAATAAATCTGAATGATCACGTGAATGTCCAAATGGATCAATTTGCCAAGCAACTAATGGACGTCCACAATCACCAAATAATTGTTTTAATACATCACGTCCACGTGTTAATTGATCAATTGCATCAGCATAATAAACTGTAGCTTCATCAGCCATACTCCAACCACCTAAAGCAAATTGCAATTGTCCTGATTCAACTAAATCTTTAACTATTTGACGTTTGGCTAATGTTTGTCCTGTCCACCATTTCATAAAAAATGTCATTTCAACATAGGTAAACCGACGTTTTGGATCATCAACTAAAGCTTGTATAACATTATCTAAAATGTATTGAACACCAGCACGTTGGATTGTATTATTAGCACCATAATAGTACTGATCCACTGTTTTCAGCCAGCCAACATCATCATGTGTATGCGGTACTAGATGGATATTTAGGTACCCCGGTTTTCCCAAATTACATGAATTATATCCACACTTTGGACGATTAAAGTATTTGAAGACATTGCGGAAGCTGTATGCATCAGCATGAAGGGTAAATATTGATAAAGTAATTAAAATGTCTATTAAGATTATTAGTAAAAGAGATGATTTGAACGAATTATTCTTTAAATAGGACATCTTAGAAATGAATCTAATGGTTCATATTATGTCAATGGCTACTATTGAAATTGATATATAGAGACTATGAAGTTGTATATGTGCGTCAGTTCCTATGTGCTTAGATATCTCATAACCAATACGATATTAATTAATACCAATATTCGTCAATCAGACCATGTATAACAATTATTTATTTATGTTTGTAAACATGTGCATATATATGTATAGCTATAAATAAGGCTCTGGGTATCAACGGAACTAATTTCGTTGGTCAGAGTAAGTGGTAGTGACAGACATCGTGGTCATCATAGTAACAGTAGTAGTAGTAACTATTAATATTACTATTGTGCTATTACTATCATTGTTCTATTGGTATCCATGACAATATTGTATGCCTATTCGTTTATACAAGTTTTGTATCCAAGCGTATAATAACTGACAGAATATGAATTAGATATTTTCGAATGATATTGGTCATGACAAACATTATACAATGATTCTTAATTGTTGTGTAATTCACTTTCCACTTTCAATATTGTAGACATGACAATAAACTATAAACATTTGTTGACATTTGTATCCAGTTTTTTTTGGGGGGGGGAAGGGTTGAATAATTTCAGACTGTTGATATTTCAAATATTGTTTGATGGTGTATCAAATTCATAAATCATAAGAACAATGAATGATCGGAATCAACCGCAAAGTGACATCTGTCTTCTAATTTTATCCATTTAATTGCAAGTTCAAAGTTTGCTTTCCCTACTTCAATTTATGTAGCTAGATATTATCAGTGTCGCTTACACATAGAATTTAACTCAAAACTTAGTATTAAAATTTATACCTGACAACTTAAATGATCACCCTATTATGTTGTTACTTAAAAGATTATTCTAAAATCCAACTGAATGATATTTTAATAGTTGAGACCACGAATCAATTGAAGCTAGACTACCGAGGAAAACTTGGCCCTAGAGGTTAAGCGCTCGTGCGCAAGACTGATAGGTCATGGGTTCGAATCTCGTGAGGCGGAATCGCGGATGCGCACTGCTGAGGAGTCCTACAATAGAACGAAACGGCCATCCAGTGCTTCTAGATCTTTCATGATGGTCTAGCTTCCATTGGTTCATGATCTCAACTATCAAAATTACTATAATATCCACAAAACCCCTTGTGATATTAATCAACATATGCTCACTAGTGACTGGCTTCAAGAGGTATTTCCTGGAGTTCTAGTGAGAAGCAGTGACCAGTGAAGTTCAATCAGGTCTGTTATGAGATATCAACTCACTGAAGACATTGGTGGATATGTCACCCAATTTCGTGGATTGGTTGATGTTAGACATTAACACAATTGGATGCCTGCTCAGTGGTCTAGAGGTTAAGCGCTCACGCGCGAACCTGATAGGTCCTGGATCCGAATCTCGTGGAGTGGGATCGTGGATGCGCACTGCTGAGGAGTTCCACAATATGACGAAACAGCCATCGAGTGTTTCCAGACTTTCCATGGTAGTCTAGCTTCAATTGACTCATGATCTCAACTGTTAAAATTAATATAATATCCACAAAACTCCTGATATCAATGAGATTTGTCAAGAAAGATTTGACGACAAAATACAGATACTGACAGTCTACTGAAAACTTTAAAAATAACAGAAATAAATTTCGTCTGTAGAACATTGACTAGTATAAACTGAGATAAAAACCACTCAGACTAGCAAAGAGTGAAAAATTCAACATTCATTTATCATATACTACTCATTTATTCTTATGGTAATATATAATTAAAATGAATCAAAATAAACCACCAAAATTAAGAGATTCTTGATGCTGTTTTGTAGAAGATTTCTTATCTTTGCCTAATCTGTCCTTTTTAAATTTCATTTAGTGATTAGAAAGGTATTTTAGGTAAAATGGAAACGGAGATATTTGTAGACGCCAACCAGAAAATACTGATGTGCGATCATTTAATACAGTCTAAACACAAATAGTTTCGGACAATACATAAATTTAGTGTTGATGGTAATGGACAGGAAAATATTGACCTAGGTTTCGTTAAAAAGATGTTCCTGCAATCTTGATGAGATTGTTACTTCACATGAAATTCGGATACTTGTCACAGTCTGAGAACGCATCCTGAGTTATTTAAAACATTCGGCATCTAAAAAACAATACCTATTTTCAGATAGCTCATGACGAATCAAAACTATAAGTAGTTATTCACAATGATTTCTCGGCATCGCTATATAGTTTTCGTGCCGGTGGGTGTATGATTCATTTTGGAGGTTTTGTGTGTGAAAATCCCTCCATGCATACATTTGCAACTTGTTCTTATTACTTTCTTTAGTTGTACATTTTGTTAGTAACTCCGCCTGTAGCACTTCTAGAGTTACTGCCGGTTCCAAGCCCACACAAAGGAGGAGGGTTGGGCATGGGGTTAGCGACCCCATCCCGTAGAAAAGCTAACTCGCTAAAAAAACGCTAACCAGAAAAATTAATTCAAACCATTTAAACTCTGCCCTCCGACTTGAAGGAATAATTATGACGTCTCATGATGAAAGCCGAAATTCTTCGGAAGTCACGGGACCGATGCACCTTCTAACAACCAGAGCAACACTCTTTATAGGTACATGGAACGTCCGGACAATGTGGGAGACAGGAAAGACCAGTCAAATAGCAATGGAAATGAGGAGATACAACTTGGCAGTACTCGGAATCAGCGAAACCCATTGGACACAAACTGGACAACAAAGGCTAGGTACAGGAGAGATGCTGCTGTACTCCGGTCACGAAGGGGAAAACGCTCCACACACTCAGGGAGTTGCTCTAATTCTATCCAAAGAAGCACGAAATGCACTTGTGGGATGGGAATCTCATGGACCCAGGATAATCAAAGCATCATTCAGAACAAAGAAGCAAGGGATCACAATGAACGTTATTCAATGTTATGCGCCCACCAATGATGGCAACGACGATGATAAAGATCAGTTCTATGAAAGGCTGCAATCAATTATAGAGAAGTGCTCACGAAAGGTCCTGACCATCCTGATGGGAGATCTAAATGCTAAAGTTGAGGTGGACAACACAGGATATGAAGATGTAGTTGGACGACATGGATTAGGAGAGAGAAATGAAAATGGGGAGAGATTTGCAAACCTATGTTCATTCAACAAATTGGTTATAGGCGGCACAATATTCCCACACAAGCGCATACACAAAGCTACATGGATCTCACCGGACCAAACCACAGAGAACCAGATAGATCACATCTGTATCAACAAAAAATTCCGAAGATCAATGGGAGATGTGAGAACCCGGAGAGGAGCTGACATAGCTTCAGATCACCACCTGGTTGTGGCCAAGATGAGACTGAAGCTAAAGAAAGACTGGACAACTGGACAAACAGCACTACAAAGGTTCAATACAGCCTTCATTCGAGATACTGACAAGCTCCATGAATTCAAGATAACTCTCAACAACAGGTTCCAAGCTCTACAGGATCTACTGAATGAACAAGAAACTACTTTGGAGGACAACTGGAAAGGGATAAAAGAAGCACTAACTTCAACGTGCCAGGAGGTTCTTGGTCCTAAGAAGCATCATCATAAGGAATGGATCTCTATGGGAACCCTGGACAAAATTCAAGAAAGGAAGAACAAGATACTAGCAACTAACAACAGCCGAACGCGAGCAGAGAAAGTCGAAGCACAAGCAGACTACGCAGAAACAAACAGGGAAGTGAAGAAAAGCATTAAAGCCGACAAGCAGAAATACATGGGAGAACTAGCAACGATGGCGGAAAAAGCTTGTAAGAAAAGGGAATATGAGACAACTATATGATAAAACGAAGAAATTGGCAGGAAGATATAGCCAACCAGAGAGACCAGTCAAGGACAAAGAAAGAAAGACAATCACTGAGATTCAAGAACAGAGGAGAAGATGGGCAGAATACTTCGAGGAACTGCTGAATAGACCAGCCCCACTGGACCCACCGAACATCGAAGCAGCCCATACAGACCTTCCAATAGATGTCACTCCACCAACGATCGAAGAAGTCAAGATGGCCATCAGACAAATCAAAAGTGGGAAGGCGGCAGGACCTGACAATATACCAGCAGAAGCACTGAAGTCAGACGTTGAAATAACTGCAAACATGCTTTACCTTCTATTCAAGAAGATTTGGGAAGAGGAACAAGTGCCAACGGACTGGAAAGAAGGATATCTCATCAAGATACCAAAGAAAGGAGATCTGAGTAAATGTGAAAACTACAGAGGCATCAGTTTGTTATCAGTACCAGGAAAAGTTTTCAACAGAGTGCTGCTGAATCGGATGAAAGACGCAGTAGACGCCCAACTTCGAGATCAACAGGCTGGGCTCCGTAAGGATAGGTCGTGCACAGACCAGATTGCGACACTACGGATCATCGTTGAACAATCAGTCGAGTGGAACTCATCACTATACGTCAACTTCATTAACTATGAGAAGGCGTTTGACAGCGTGGACAGGAGAACATTATGGAAACTTCTTCGACACTATGGAGTTCTTGAAAAGATTGTCAACATTGTCCAAAACTCATACGATGGACTACAGTGCAAAGTCATGCATGGTGGACAGCTGACAGATGCATTTCCAGTAAGGACCGGAGTCAGACAAGGCTGTCTACTCTCCCCATTCCTCTTCCTTCTAGTGATTGACTGGATTATGAAGAATTCGACATCTGACGGGAAATACGGAATACAATGGACTTCTCAGAATCAATTAGATGATTTGGACTTCGCAGATGACCTAGCCCTCCTCTCTCATACACACGAACAAATGCAGATGAAGACAGCAAATGTAGCAGCAGCCTCCGCATCGATAGGCCTCCACATTCACAAAGGAAAACGCAAGATTCTCAAATGCAACACGGAGAACACCAACCCAATCACACTTGATGGCGAAACTCTGGAAGAGGTGGAAACATTCACAAACCTGGGGAGCATCGTTGATGAACAAGGAGGATCGGATGCAGATGTAAAGGTGAGGATTGGCAGAGCAAGGGCAGCATTTTTACAATTGAAGAACATATGGAACTCAAAACAACTCTCAACCAATTTCAAGGTCAGAATCTTTAATACGAACGTCAAGACAGTCCTACTGTATGGAGCTGAAACGTGGAGAACTACTACGACCATCATCAGGAAGGTACAAGTATTTATAAACAGTTGTCTACGCAAAATACTCAACATCCATTGGCCGGATACTATCAGCAACAGCGTTTTATGGGAGAGGACAAACCAGCAGGTTCCAGCTGAAGAGGAAATTAGGAAAAGA
>NC_031502.1:56767682-56803813 GCF_000237925.1 Schistosoma mansoni
AAAGAACACATTACGCCGGGAAATAGAAGTAGATATGAAAAGGATGAATAGCAACTGGAAAGAAGTGGAAAGGAAGGCTCAGGACAGAGTTGGATGGAGAATGCTGGTGAGCGGCCTATGCTCCTCGACGAGGAGTAAAAGGCGTAAGTGAGTAAGTAAGTAAGTAAGTACATTTTGTTGGTCTTTTTGATGCCATTTGAGATGGTAATATTTTATTTCATCATAGTTTTCTCATTTTTTCTTCGCCTTCACTGTGTTTCTGTGTTTCTTCCTGAACTGTATTTATGTTGTTTTAGTTGTTAATTATTCTTAGCGGCAGCTATATTGATTGTTCCCCCTTTTACTGTGCTGCTTGAGTTGACTGGGATTGTCCATTTTGATTGTGAATTGAAGCACTTTTCCAGAATTGGAAACACTTTGTGTTATAAAGCAATAAAATATTATCCTTTGGAAGGATTTTTACGTGATCTGTTCAGAAAGGGTAGTGTAACACTTACTTTTTGATGCACTCGGTAATTTTCTTACATTCATTATCAATTTGTCTATTTATTGTAATTTAGATAGATTATTGAGAGAACAAATTATTGGTTGAATAAGTGAGCGGTAATATTTGTTTAGGTAATAATGTACATTTGTATTTACAATGCAATTTAGAACCATTATTTTACCAATCCCCTTGTTTTGATTACAACTGGGCAATATCGCGTGTCTAAACTACCGAGACGGTTATTCTTTAGTCAAACCTTGGTTTGGATTTTACAGTGGGTACCTCTCATTCTATCGAGAGAGGAAACTAGACTGGTAGTCGAATAGGTTTTTATTTGGATCCTGAAACTGAAGAGTTGGAGTTAAGGATTTCTTTTTCCAAGTACACGAAGTTTTTAATATAATATAAAAGGAGATATAATACCTAAGCAAAATAGGTAAGTGAATACTGAAGCTATAATGCTTTGGTATTACTAAAATGATTTCATCCAAATCTTAGCCAATCAACCTAAGTTGTTCATGATAATCAGAAGTGGTTAAATTAATTTGCTAAGAATTCCCGAAATTGGGCAATTTAAGGCAGGCAGAACTAGATGAGCAGAAGAAAACGTATTGTATTTGTAATGCCTAATCAGTGCTAATTCAAGTTGAAATGAATCATTAGTTCGTACAAATACCATAACCGTCACAGCCTAAATGGGAATCGAAATTTCCGCAATAGATTGTGCTTATATTTCTCAGATTCATCGTGTGTCTTTCTGACTGTATATTGGATGTATACTCTGTATGATTTAGAGCATACCCATTGGTATTAGAATTAACAACGGAAATTGTAACGAAATCATCTGATTTCTTGTAACGTATTTGGTTGTTGTGAATTGCTTGAATATTGCAGCTGTAAATAAATCCCCAAAATCAACAGCTCTGTAAGTGTTCGACATTGGATGCTGACCACATTAGTTTTAATGGGCTCATTTATCTGAAGGTGCTCGGTTATGCATCCACACCAGATCACGAATGGGAACGGCGTGCTCAACATCTCCTGCGATCGTTAGTCAGTTTAGATCAATCACTTCTCGATATATTGATAAACAATCTAATATATCTTCCAACCTCCTCGCCTCTGACTTTTGATTTCACTGGGTGGGCACGATGCAGTCATAGAAGGTGTTACTGGTTAAGTGTTATTACTATTATTATTATTATTATTGTTCACAAACACCTTATGGGTACATAAGTGCTGTGAAGAAACCATTTCGGGTTTCTTCAAAAATGCAATAATACACAATTTTCAATAATGTTAACATTACATATGCCATGTTTGAGAAAGGAAGGAAAAGGAAAATAAAATATTAATAATAGAATAGTAATAATAGTAATAATAAATCAGGTTCTGTGTAATTAGCAAGAATTTTGAATTGATTTTGAAGGAGGAAAGGAAGAAACTAAAGAAATAGAAATAAAGGAGACGCGGAAGACGTAAATATCTTAACGCAGAACAAGAATAAACAACTATGTATGTATAGCAAAAACGAGTAATAAAAATAAAATGAAACAGAATAAATTAATAAGTAAACAACTTATTATTGCGGTAAGATATGACGTTAGAATAAGTGTTTGTGCGTGTACAGTCATAGTTTTGGGTGATGCTATGAAAGTCTCAATTAAGTGCAAAAGATAATCAATGTGTATGAGGTGTATATACATAGTGAAGATACGAAACGAGTCTGATAAGTTGAATTCAGCGTACCTCAAGTTATTGCCTTAATCCAAAAACTTCGCAATCTTAAGAATAATATTTATTTGGAAGGAAAAAAAAGAGAGAGAAAAAAGAAATGAACACATAGTGAAAGGGTCTAACCATGGTCATAATAGTGTAATGGATATAGACTTTTGAGATGAACGAATAATTTTAAAATAATAATAATAACAACAATAATAAATCCTTACGGATAAATACATGTAGATTTATGTAACAGTATACAGAGTGAAACCGGGTATTAGTATAAACATTAGTGCAATAATAATAATAATTTAGAATGATGCTATCATAGTCACAATTAATTACAAAGTGTAACATAGGGCTTTTTGTTTTTAATTGTAGACTTTGGATGTTTAGGAATAAAATATGTTTAGAAGGACAAGAAGAGATGAAAAGAATATCTAATGTGTCGAGAGATCAATAATGATAATAATAATAACAGTAATAATTATAAATACGAACATAAGCAGACCTCATATATTAAGATAAATAAAAATGAAATAGAATAGGCATGAAAAGTTTCAAAGGTTTCACTTTGCTTTTCAGTCAGTTAGATAAATGACGGACCTATTTTGTATATGTCATTGTTAAGCACGTTGATATTCAATAGGTGACACAATCTACTTTCGGAAAGAAAGTCATCAAGAAGACTTCGGAACCGGGTTATAGTTTCACTGCATCAAAGGTTCATTGGCAGTCTATTCCACATGGTTGAGTAGCGAATAACGAAAAAATTCTGACGTAAATTTGTGTGGGTTTTTGGAATCGCTAGAATATTTTTCTTATTGCGTAGATTGTGGGACGGTATCATAATAATCTCGATTCGGTATTATTGAAATTAATCATTATGAATCCGATGAGCTTTCTAGCTTTGGATACTTGAGATGCAATGTGTTCAGAAAAGTTCAAACTGTCGCTATATCTTAAACCCAGGTCACGAACAGTGTTGAGAGGTTTCAGTGTATGTTTGTGTATAGCCAGATTTAGGTTAAGGCAGCGGCCGATGTTAATAAATCCACTTTTGTCAACATTAAGTGGCAAATTCCACGAAATAGTCCATTCGTACAACTTGTTTATTTCTTCTTGGATTACCGTTGAAATATAGCTTTCTTTTGTGGGAGATGAGAATGAATAAACAACTTTTAGATCATCGGCAAAAAGAAAAGGTTTGCCATATTGAAAGAGGGAGCAAACGTCATTGATAAAAAGGAGAAATAGTAATGGACCAATTATACTTCCTTGTATAACCCCACTGGTTACATTCACAGGTTAGGAGTAGCAAGATCCAAAGCGGACAGTTTGGCTACGTTCCTCGAAAAATGACTTGATCCAAGATAAAAGGGGATTCTGTATTCCATATGAAGAGAGTTTTAGAAGAAGAAGCTTGTGTGGGACGCTGTCGAAGGCCTTACTAAAGTCGAAGTACAAAATTATCACAGACTGACCAACATCTCTTCTCTGGGTAATTTGATCAAAAAATTCCAGGTGCGATGTAAATCATGAGCGTTTGGTCATAAACCCGTGTTGGGATGGGCTAATCAGATTAGCCGAAAAGTAAAAATGATAATAGCTGTTTGTGGATTATCTTTTCCATAGTTCTTGACAGCACGGATGTCAAATTAATTGGTCTGTAGTTGTCAATATCACTGCGTGATCCGGTTTTGAATCTGGGAGTGATAAGAAATGTTTTCCATGCAGATGGATAGGCCCCATATTCCATAGATAGGTTGAAAAGTTTTAAACAAAATAATGGGAATTCTCTACTACCATATTTCACGAATGATGAGGGAATCCCGTCAGGTCCACCGTCATAGGACTTTTTCAAGGCAGTTACGGCCTGCTTGATGTTGGAGGGTACAAAATCAATTTTTGACAGGTGTCTGCACGTCAGCATTGAAAATGTATTGATACAGCTTTCAGTTCTAGTGTTATAGCACTGCGAGAAATACTGACTGAATTGTTCGCAAATAATATCGGGGTCATCAATAAATCTTCCGTTAACTATGAAGAATTTGGTCGCGCCAAGAGAATTTGACTTCACACGCGATTTAAAAAGCCGAAGTATTGATAATTCTGGGCTTTTATTACCTAGGGCTTTATTTTTTATATTCATAAAATACTTGCGTTTAGACGAAGCACTCTTGTCAATTAACTTAAGTATACTCTGTAGTGCATACAAGTCATTATGCTTGTGGTAACGGTGTTTTAATTTCCTCAGCTTTCTTTCAAAAGTTTTAAAATTATTCTAGCCCCTATTGGCGTAATAAGCCACATGACTAATAATTGGAGCAGTGCAGTCGAGGCAGTGTATCAAGTTGTGGTATAGATCAGAGATCGCAATGTCAAACTACAATACCTGTGGTATCTTCATTGGTGAGACCGATGTGACCTGGTACACCAACCGATAAACTAAGAGTCTGTTCCTTTTTGGAACTTCATAAATCATTGCGTTGCCAATCCTCTGAATAAGGACGGTGACTTTGTATTTGTTGTGAATTTACTTTGCTTTTGTGTGTTTACAGCATCAAGATCGTGCTTGTTCGACCGTAACTTGAGTGATTTCGGTTAGGGTTCGGAATATTTTTCCCATCCGTTCTACGTAACCTTTTTGGCTGATTATCACGCCGGTGATTTTCCTGCGTATTTTGTCGAAGGTTTCTTTTTAAAATCCCTTTAAAATGGTCGACTCTATTCATAAATGTTGACATCAAAATGGTTTCTTCCCCGTGGAAGAAGGGATGCTATTTGATGAGTGCAAAAAGTGGTGTCACAAAATGTGCATCCTTTTAAACCACATTGTGTACATAGGATACTATAAGCCTAACTCCCACTGGTTTTGCATGTTTTGTTGTTCGACTAAGACTGCTTGTCAGATAGATAGTTACCCTTCTAGCAATAACCAGAAAGGAACCGGCTACATGAGTACTTAAAGAGAAGAATGTGTCAGAGAAACAAATGCTCTTTCGGGACTAGCCAAACACCCGACTGAAAAACATTTAGAATAAAGATCTATTTCGAAACTAGTGCAGGATGGAAGCCGACTGCATATTGACTGTCACGATCATACAGTAGTACCTGAAGACCCAGATAGAAACGTCACAACATGACTTTCAAATAAATCAAAGCCGTGCATAGTTTCACTATTTGGAATTTGTGGGACTAGTTGAAAATGATCATGCTCAAGGATTCGGAATCTGCTATCAGAAATGTGCTTCCAGAAGCGGTTCTAGGATCACATATAGCTAAGGTAATAACATTCTGAAGAGGTTTGGGGGCGACACCCGATCAAGAATGATCTTGAAGTTAGTACTCAGAAGTTGCAATGGAAAGGAAAGTCATACTAAGTGGCGCTAACAAAACTGGCTACTCAAATATTTTTATCCGACCATATCGGACGTTTAAGGGTCGAATCAAGTGGAAGAATGCCCTTACTGAGTTGAAAGCCCGAAGGCAGAGTCCTAAAAGTCCTTAGATCCAAGTTTTTTAAGTAGTTAGGTCTTGGAAGCCAGTGCTTCCGACACCTATAAAATGAGTGATTCTCGAAACCCTTTTAAGATCATGCTCTATAAACGCTCGTTGTCTTAGAAATAAAACATCCGAGCTAAGTTTGGTGGTAGATGGGTCAAGTCCCTATAAAATTGTTGTCGTAGAAATGTGGATCACTGTATATGTAAACAGTTCTTCAATCATTGAAGAATACGTCTGTGTCGAAAATGATAGATTTATGAATATCAGGAGTGTAGGTATAATACTGTATACTGGAGGCTGCTTTTGTGCATAGCCGAGCATATACGAAGTGCACGATATTGGTATATGTGGGGTAGATTGTCATTTAACTAAATCTAGACACGGGTTAATAACTGAAGAGGGAATATACTGCAGTCCTCACTGTTTTGTCGACAACTTTGATGTAGGTCATATCCTTTCTTGGAGTAAAGCCAACTGTTGTCTCATCGTTGAGGATTTCAACGCACCGCTTATCAGATTGATAGAGCCTACAACTTCGGATGGATGTTTAGACAGTAACTTTATGTCAACCGTTATTGGATGTGCACTTGTACAATATATCAGAAACACTTGCGAGACATGTTCTTCTTCATGGGCCACTAATCACTTAACTACGAATATCGAAAAATTCGAAATATATGGTGAAAGACAATAGCTAGATGCCACACCACTCAAGAAAGGCAGTTGGCGTAAGATATCCGTACCTGATCAAAACGATTGTTTTCGCACATTATATAAAGAACAAAGCGCAGTGATGGTATCTCTTCATTATTGTTCCACCAAAACTCAGACATACTGTCTGAATCAGATCTGGCCAAACTATTCCAGCGAAGTTCATTCTGCGCGTACTGTTAAAAATACTTGTCATAACCCCACCACTAAGATATCAGCCATGCCACCTGTATATGTGACTGAGGGATCTGTTCTTCAATTGTTCAATAGCTTCAGACTCAGCAAGGCACCGGTTTCTGATAGGTTATAAACGTAGTTGCTGTCATCACTTGAGGACATCATTCCAGGATCACTCACGATGCTGTTCAACAACACTCTTTCCTACATTCAACACCCTAGGGATTGGAAAGATGCTATATTTAGTTCTATATTTAAATGTGGACAGAGATAGACCATATCTCACTACCGACCTTCCAGCCTGACCAGTACAGTAGTTAAGTTACTTGAACAAAAATAATTCAGGTTAAGTTACCGAGTCACATGGAATCATACAATCTGCTAGCGCCCGAGAAACGGAGTTTCGGAATTAGTATTCATACATAACCAACTCATTTATTGAGAAGAAGGACTGGACAACAGTTCGAATTAACGGTTTATCAGCCGATATGATATTAATATCAATGCATTTGATAAGGTTTCTAACCCAGTTCTTATAAGGGAGCTCTCAAGCTTTAGAACAACAGATTCTGTACAGGAGCGGATAAGAAACCTGCAGGTTACTAGGCCACATAGATTCGTACAATCTGTTAACTCCTGAGGAGCATGGGTTTCGTAACAAGCTTTCATGCATGACTAACCTACTTATGGCGAGAGAGGATCGGACAACAGCCTTAAACAACGGTCTGCCTGTTGATGTGCTATTTATCTATCTCCAAGCTGACTTAGACGAATTAGTTAGGTGGGCTCATGGTTGGGGAGTCGAAGTTAATTCCAGGAAGTGCGTGCTCATACACACCGGATACGGTAATAGTTACCACTATACTATTGACGGTACATCTCTTCCACGCGTTAAAGAACATAAAGACTTGGGAGTAATAATAAGTCACAAATTAAAAAAAACTTCGCACTGCAACGCAGATGCTTCCAAAAGTTATGGTGTGTTATGGTCACTTCGCCGAGCATTCAAATGCTTTAATGAGATGTTTCGAATTTTATATCCTACCTATGTAAGACCATACTTAGAGTAATGTATACAAGCAGGTAGCTCATGTCTGAGCTCACTTGAGTGTTCAGAGTGTGGGAACAAAATTAGTGAAGTGTCTTTTTACACTCCCTTACGATGAGCTCTTAAAACGACTAAACCTTTGCCCCTTGTCTTATGGTAGGACGCGAGGTTATCTCATGCTGGCATTTCTCAACTTTAATTACGATTTGAGCGTTAACATGTCCTATCTTTCTGCTCCCATCAGCACTTATAATTGCCGAGGTCATAGCAAGAAGGTTCACAAACGGCGATCTAATAAACTAAAGGTGGGGTCCCATTTTTCTCATCGAGTGGTTAGTGACTGGAACGCCTTACTTGAACAAGTGGTATCAGCCCCATCAGTGAATATTTTCATAAAAAAGCGAGACCTTCACTGTAAAGCAGTCTATCAGGATTAACACAGGTTCACCAACCTACTATCCTAATTACTGAAGACTGAAATCCCGCTATAGCGCGGTTAATTCACATGAAGTCGTTACTTTAAATCAATCTTAATGGTTGGTTTAGTTTGTTGTTCACATCCACATAGGTCCTTACTTCATTTTTACCATAAGTGACACAACTGCTAGCCAAAAACCTTTTTATGGAGGTGTCGAGTTTCATCTAGAGCTAGGTAATAATCTCGACTAACAATTGTTAGTCCTACAGACCATATTTTTGTTCGTCAGTAAAATATAACAGGTTGATTGTGGTGTTAATAAAGGCCAAAATATTTTCAGATAAAAATAGCTATAAAACAATTCAGTTGTTGATCGGGCTCTTTTTTCTCCAGCGATTGAACAGTCTAAGTTACTACTTTTTTTTAGGTCTATAGCCCTATGATGAAGAAAGCAGAGCTAGGTCTAAAACATTAGCTCGGTGATTAAAAATCAAGAGCTTTGACCGCCAAATCAGAATTTTCCTAGCCTAAATTTGAGAAGTACAGAGGACTACTAGGCTGGTGTTTGTTCAGATACTTATAATACCCTAATTTTCCTGATTGGACTTTTCATGAAAGGAGAACCTATCCCTGCTCTTCTGCAGCATTAATATCGTGATATCTCTTGGAGGCTGGAATTTGTGTCTACATCTCTTGGCTTTCTTAGGTTGTAGAAGAGGTTAATATCTTTTATCGAGGTTGTGCAACCTTTTTTTTCAGTAAAATATATGGAAACAATACATCAGTAACGATTTTCCTCGAAGCATGAGATCGTGTAAAAAAATTGTAGAACTTTGTAATGTTCACTCCCATCCT
This sequence comes from Schistosoma mansoni, assembly GCF_000237925.1. Lineage (NCBI taxonomy): Eukaryota > Metazoa > Platyhelminthes > Trematoda > Strigeidida > Schistosomatidae > Schistosoma > Schistosoma mansoni. The sequence continues at coordinate 56,776,608 of NC_031502.1, forward strand.
AACTAGTAATACATATAGTTACTAAAATGGTATCTTCTGCATAATTACTGAAATCTAGTCATTACCATTTAGTCATATTCCGTAGATGAACTTATTGTTTGGTAATCTAGACACCTCTTCGAGTTTTCATCCTAGTGATCTCATATCGACATGGTGATATGGTCTGGGGACTTGGACTGATGCATATTTGTGTCAGTGTTACTTTGCTTATGACCAACTGATGCAGTCAGGGATATGAGCCGCCACTATGCTGTTCTTGTAATAAATTTGACTTCGTTTACATAATATACTCCTAATTTCTATTTTTTCCAAAAGCATTACCCTCTCTTGTCTCTATTAATCTTGTACTCCACCCTAACCGACGTATTTGTCTGTATGCTTTTTCTAATCAAATTTTTTTTCATGTTACAGAATCATTTATCTTAATTATTAGCTTCTATCTTAATAAACATTCAGGCTTTTAACTACTTCATCCTTAGTTCCTTGATCAGGATAACCTGTTCGTGCTTTTGTTTGTTGTACTTCTGCTAGAGCTAGAAAATTATCACGATTATTGTTAGCAAACAATCATGTCGAAACATAAATATATATTCCTGATTGTGCAGCTTTGAAAACCGATTTGCGGAAAAGAAGACTCTTCAGTGACCCAGTCTTTATTGTTTTTGTGTCTGAGTGAGTGTATTCTGTATACCTAATTCATGCAAACTTGTTGGTAGTTGCTTAGTTGTATTATACGTTATTTGTGATCATTCTTCAATTATCTTTCAGACAATTGACTATTTTTCGTTTACACATAGTAACATGGTGCTGTAACAACTTAGTGTAAACCTCATTTTCAATTGCAAGCTTTTGCACGCATCAGTTGTGGCGATTAGATTAGTTGCCCCCAAGTGCCCTGGTACGTCCGAGAGTGGAGAGAGTTAGCTCTCTCGAAATGCTCTCACATGGTTACGCGTGCACAACCTCTGCCAGGGAAGTCCTATTCACTGTCTTCTCGTGGCATTACTGTTGGTTACGAATTTGAAAGGACGAAAAGCGAATGTCCGGCGCTTTAACCGGGTTGGTGGACACAGAAAGTCCACCTAGTGGAGTTGGAAAACCTTGATTCCAAAACAATGGTGTATGAACCCACTGTTAGTTACAGGCTACCATGGAACTACATCTCCTTACCTTGCTCCACTGCCTTGTGGATTGGACCTTTAGGTCAAAGGCTTAGAGTATGACCCCCTTAGGAAACCACTTGCTTCGGTCTGGGCACCCTAGCAGTATCACAGCCCACACACTAATCAAGTGACTTGTGTGGCGTACATATATTCTGTGCCCCTGTGTACTAATATTCATGTGTTCAAATAAAATAAATTAATAGATTAGTGTATAAACGTGTACATAGTCATTGGCTTAAGCTCATTCATTGCTGAAAATGGATGCGATCACGTGGTTTTTCTCTAAGTTTGAAAATAGTGTTAAGCTACATTTCATACTTTGTTATTCAGTTCTTATAAAACCTCGTTTTCCATTTTTAGTTTAGTTCATCATGAATGTTAATAACAACAAACAAGATCAACTGTGTAGTGATACTCCATCAGAAAGTTCACTAAACAATCCCATTTCGGATGTAATAAATACTGAAAATACAAGTTTGGCATACCCGAAATCACCATCGACGACATTATTTCCGGTGCATGCGTTCAACACTTTGAATTCTCTGTTATCACGACCACATTGGCAAGTACCTGTTCTACCAGATTCACAATTGGAAACTATACTATTGGCATCAATCAATATGGCTAAACATGGTTTCGTAATCATATTCATTTGTTTCTAAATATCTTTTTTTCCAATTTTTTCAGGTGAAGATGTTCATTCACAAGATTGTTTACGATTTTATTCAGATGGCTTAATTAGTTCTTTTCAGAAAATATTTCGTGATGATGCAGTTACTCGTTGGGATTCACATATCTTAGTATGTATACATTGGTTGTTTGATGTCTATTACCGTTTCCCTTTCTTTTTCAATAAAGCATTTTATTTACGCCAATTCTTTACTGGGCATTGAATTGTGTTCCATAAAAGCAAAATCTGATTGCCTAGCAATATTAGAATTGGAAAGTATTCTATTTGATCCTAATTCACAGTAAGTCCTTGTCTATTTTTTAAACAACTAAAGTAAAAAAACGTCAGTGGTTTTCATACTTGGCTCTAGTTCATTGGTAGTGCGAGTACAAACCTTAATGTAACTTTTTGAGGTAGGATCAAAAAAAAAATCCTAAAAGAACTAAATATCTGTTTTGCCGCAATTTATGATGCATAGTTAATGCACATTCATGGGATCATATTCTGGATGTTTAAGTCTCACAGTGAACACGATGCATTTATACCACGGTCAGAATCCAGACGTTCACTTTCTCAAGTTAAACTAATTCGCAACACAGCACTATCATCACTGGCAATATCTGTCCTACTTCTATCACCATTCTAATAAATTGGTCATGGTTTCTCATTAGAACTTCAAGAATCCATTTCAAATTTATTCTATGGTGACCAAATGGTTATTTTTAAGATGTGAGTTTGTCAGTAAGTCGCGATCAAGAGGGTTTGTGAAAATGATTCAGTCTGGAGTCAGTTTTCATTCTTGCATCCTTTTATTAAAAACAATTTGAACTGGTGCAGCATATATATATATATATATATCGCTAATCATGCTGAGTTTCCTTATGATTGTTTCTTCGTTTTTCTTTAACTGCTACAATTGAGTTTTATTTTCCTAGTGTTTAGTAGCCTAATAGTGTTATATTAATGATTTGTATTTTATCGGTTAGTGATGTTCCGTACTAGATCGAGAATTTCTTAGTCAGTTTAATATTCCTTAGGGAGTAGCAGGCGTAAGTAAATAGGTATAATATTCCTTTTTACTTCTTTTTCCTCTCCTGTTTTGCCTTTATATCTCTCTGTACACTTTTGCATTTAGGTTTCACACACGTAGTATAATTTCCACCAGTGTAACACACGAAATTCGTTATGGTGTTCATAGGAATGTTGTATGTCGATATGAAGATATTATTAAATTATTGCCACATATATCAATATCAAATGAAAATGACAGTACGTGTCAACAACAACCAGAAAAAAGAGATGGAGATACTAATCCCATGGAGATGAATAATGACCCTCTGACACTAAACAATACTGTTCAAATAAAAGAATATTCTATTTCTTATGCAAATTATAAAGATGCACCTATTCTAGTGGATTTTATTAATTTATTTGGACGACTCAATGGATTCGATCGATTAAAAGCACGATTCCTTGAATTAGATAACAAGTACCATTGGGACCAGAAACAGAAAGATATGTTGCAACAGCAGCTTCAACAACAATCAAATGATCAAACAGAATTCTTATCACTTAGTCTAATAAATGCTTATCTGCATCCCTTTGCTTTATGTTCAAATTATTTAAGTGACTCAGTAATTGAAGAATATTTCAAACCAATAGTGGTAAGTTATTGAGCTATAGTCACTAAAATATTTATTTTTTGCCTTTGTATTACTCGAATGCTTTAATAACGACATCAGTTGGATAACCATAGAAACCAATAGGGAAAAAGTTCTACCTGGATGTTCTTCAGAATTGCATATCGTAAAAAACTCAAAATTCGGCTGACAACAATACAGTGAGCAATACAAGAGTATTTATAGAGAATGTCCAGTGTCCTTAAGACTGATCTAGTAAAGATGTGAGTTTTCAATGCATCGGATCCAATCTGAACAAATTTAGAACCTTTCTCAGGCATTGTCTCTATCCTTTTTCTCTTTTCAAATTTATTTCATTGGATTATACTCCCTGAATAACATCTTCAAACGCGAATCTTTCCGATTACTGCTTAAAATTTTACTACCTCTACCACTATGGAATTAGAATCGACAACTGCATCTCTGTACTAATGTGGTATAGCAACTCGAACTGATGTACGTACGTACGAAGTTCTACGTTATGACTGACTGACTGTACCATAATATTGCTTTTAGATTGTTATTTATAGAAAGTTTCCAAAAAAACTCTGAAGATTCATTTTCACTTTTATTAAGATTATGTATATTTCTTGAAAAAAAGGTGAAGAAATCAGTGTAAAACAATTCCTAAAAAATTTCATTTAGATTATTATTCAAGGTATTGGTGAGTGTGTAGATGTTATCACTGCCTTCTCGTGGTGGGGGTGTTGTTTACGAAATTGAGAGGAAAAAAAGCGAATGTCCGGCACTTTAACCGGGTTGGTGGACACGGAAAGCTCACCTAGGGGAGTTGGAAAACCCTCATTCCAAACAAATGGTGCACATGGGCTCCAGAATCCTGAGGAAACAAATAGCGTATGAATCAATCGTTGGTCACTGGCTACCATGGGACTGCATCTCCTTACGATGCTCCACTGCCTTGTAGATTAGACCTTTAGGTCAAAGGCTCGGGGTGTGGCCCCCTAAGGAAACCACCTGGTTCGGTTTGGGCACCTGTTCAGTATCACAGCCCTCACACAAATCGAATGAGATTTGTGAGGCGCATATTTATCTGGTGCTTCCTTGTACCAATATTTATGTGTTTAAATAATGATAGTTATGATAATCGCTGATTATTATGCATTTGGATCATTTTTTTCCTTTTTTATTACTAATTATTATTATTATCATTTTCAACAGACTATTGTTGTCAATTATTTATCTCATTTAAATGATGATCAAATTAAACGTGAAACTAAAAAAGAAATGCGTAAAGATGATTTCATCACTGGTTTGAAACTGTCTTTATGCACATTAACAAAACGTATTCCATCCTCAACAGAAGATGATATTGAAACTATTGAATTACTTAGTCTTAATGTAATCTATCGTTTCTTTCAGGTAAGTTGAGTAGGTAGACGTTGTTTATGGAAATCTTTTTTTAAAGTTAATTTTTTTTATAAGCAGAGATGGATAGTGGCTAGCAGTGGAATCCAGTTTGACGCGCGTTTCGTCCTATTTGGGACTCGTCAGCTGGATGTACCTGCATCTCAGAGTTGGTGTTCACTCTGGAACTCGAACCCAGTACCCTCGCTTCAAACGCCATCGCGTTATCCACTCAGCCACTGAGTCCTGATAGCCACTGACCAGTTGCAGTCCTAACACATCGATGGGAAGATTCAAACAAATAATACTAAATTAATTTAATTTTAGTTTGCCTAATAAAGAAAGTATTAATCGTAATTGTTACCAAGCATGCAGTAGATAAGAAATTTTTTGATCAGACAATTGACTATTTTTCGTTTACACACGGTAACGTAGTGCTGTGACAGCCTAGTGTAAACATCATTTTCGATTGCTGGCTTTTGCACACATTAGTTGTGGTGATTAGATCAGTTGCCCCCAAATGCCTATTATTATTAATGCTTATCGAATACAGCACATCTATTAAATGGTATGACAAGCAGTGTATTTAATTTAAATGGTTACATTTTAACTATTTAGCTAAAAAGTATTGCCATTCCTACGAGAATCCAAGGTTCTAGTTTCAAATTGTTGCTATGGTGGTGAGTGCATATACTGGGTCACTTTTTTGCCCAGTAAATGTACATTCTCTCGCTCATTCTGACCATCAGCTCACTGCCTGGATAATTGTTGATAAACTGAATTAGAAAAACTCATCTATACACGTAATTCTAGCGAAATGTGAAACACCGAACCATTCGAAGAATATGGCTTTTTAAGGAAATCCAGGGGTTATTATGAGATGTGGAGACAAGGAAATTGGCAAGTATTTCGGCACAAATGAACAGTGTTTGGGGATTAATAAGGACTGATGTACCTTGGATTTTGTAAAATGTTTGAACTCAGTAATATAAATTTCCAATCAAAATACTTATAATTTGCATACATGAATTTCAACTCAATTATTATGTTATATCTTTACAAAGTATGTATATAATCTTTTTTCTTCTCTATCTCACCCTCCATGATAAATTACTGTTAAGTCGGTTTACAGTAAACTGTATCAGAGCCTCCAGAGGCTCATAAAGAGCCCCAACCAATCAGCGATTAATTAGAAGCTATGCTACTAAAATAACGAGATCCTGATTGGCTGTTTAACACACTGCTACTATGGAAACTCAAGGTCTCTTAATTACTATAAAACCCCGGTATTTTCTGTACATAAATGAGTCCTGTAGTAAAGCGCTTCCCATACACTTTGTGCCTTTTCTCTGGTCTTCAAGTCGGTGTATAGTTCTAGCTCGGGGATACGGAACTAGCTTAGGGAAGCAAATATAGCGTTCACAGTCAGTCAGACGTAACAATTGGCTACAGCCTAGGTCAAATACATAACAATTACCATCATGGAATGTTTCCATACACTTTTGTGGAAAAAGAATTACACTAATTGAAAGAAAGCTTCTTTACATACTCAATGTTCTTTCCCATTTCTGGACTTTTTCTAGTTGTAGAATATTTTTTACTAAGTTGCTCGTGAATTTAAATTGAGATTGATAGCCTAGGTCAACACTATTCTGAATTGTTTACCATACATTTTCGTAGCAAATAAGCATCATTGTCAGTGACTGCAATCTGTCACTGTATATTTTTAGGAAATATTTTTTGAAAACTGATGCCACAGTATAACTAGTTTTCGGCAATTCCGTTGCTAATATCAGTTTGAAATGAAAATTATTCTTTAGAACTCTCATGATCTGAGGTTTGATTGGTTCAGTCATTGTTATTTTCCTGGCGCTCAGTCAATTAGCTATTTATTGGGAGAAAACTAAGGCCGTTCATGCTTTATTTGAAAACTGAATAACAACATTTATAACTCATGCAAATTTATTATTTGCTAGACTGAACGGGATATTATGGGTGGCAACCTCAGCTAAATAAATAATCCACTTTTTCCTATGGTCTTGAGACAACATGTGATCTGTTTGACTTTGACCAACATATCAAGAATATACTAAGCTTCTGTAAAATCCTGTAACTTCATGGTGAATATGTGTTCACGAATGACTAACGTCCAATTTAGTGTTATTTAACTGTAGAAATCTTGAAGGGTTGAGTTGCTTACACACCCAACGGTCTCAGACTATCACTTTTATTTAAAATTCGTTGTTCATTTGTTAAAATTTGCAAGACTGTCACTCATGAAAGGACAAAAAGAAATACTTCCGCTTATCAGAAGTTCTCATTGAATATATTGTATAGTAGTATATGCATCCCAGACGGTTTAGTCCAGAAAATGCCTGAAAAATTCCGTAGTATGTATGACTTGTTCTAATCGTTGAACAACCAAACTTTTGGAAGCTTTGTATACTTACTGATTAATGTTAATTATTTGATCCATGTTTAAAGCAAAAAGGAAATTGTTCTACTTTTACAGCTGTCTTCTTTCAATGGGAAAATGAACACATTGAACGAATTAATTCGTCTATTACCTAATACTAATTCATTACGAGTTGGTCAGTGGATTACAGATATTAAGGTAAATTATTATTGAAGCAGTTATTATATTGGAGAAATGAATTGTATGATCATATTTCAGTTACTATATCTACTACTCTAGTATTTACCCAGACAGTTTTATCTAGCTGTGTTAATAGGGTATGCTAATTTGAACTGATGTTCAGATTTGCCAAGTCCTACGTTATGTGTGACTGATTGATTGAGTTCAGTTATCACATTTTATTAGTTTATGTAAGCATTTTGGCAAGATTATAGTATAGAGACTAGGTTAAGCAATTCTTAAGATAACCAACTAGTTTTAAAACGGGATCAGTTCAACCAATTCAACGTACATATAAACTTTCATCCTCCAAGGAAATATCTTATGTTACAAGTGCAAACCACCTTGTGAATCGAACGGAAATGTGTTTTATATGTGCCATATGGCGCAACCTAGATGAATGTGCTAAATCCTTCAGCTTCACCTTACAACAAAGAATAGACTTTATGAGTGGAAACGTTTATGTTTTCACTATCTGAAAGGTAGATATGTTAATGATAACTGTAAGTTGTACGGATGTAAAACTCATCCTTTGTTGAAGATTGATAATAGCGATATCAGTGAAAGTAAAGTCAATTATTGAGTATCATCAATCAACTGCAATACATCTGAAAGTTTAGTCTCATTTAATTATTGCTAATCTAGTTGATTATCCTTATACAGACTAACGTAATTTAACTTTTGATATAATATTCTTAAAAATGTCCCTAACATTGTTATCATCTTTCATTGTGATGTCAAGGGTTGCTTATTCAAATATATCTAATAGGCAAATCAATCTCTTTAAATGTGATCAATATATCACCACTACATAAAATTAATTTTAAACAAGATTTTATAGTGAACGGTTCATTAGTCGATGAAGCGTTCACCTTTTAAACATTTAAGGTAGATCTTCGAACCCAGCTCTGATTATTACGATATTCACAGTTGCGTATTAACACCAACTTTCACACTCATACACACACACACACGTAGAAACAAACACTGGAGCTTAAATTTGAGTAGGCATACAAATCTGTAAATAGTGAATGATATTTATTTTTATTTATTTAAACACGTACATATTGGTACAAAGGGGCACCAGATACATATGCTCCACACAAAACAATGAGGATGGGAAGAGAAAGGAGGAAGATGCGTATATGTAAAAGAAAAAAATATAGGATGATAAAAAAGAAAAGTAATGATGGGGGGAACTAAAATGTAAAGCCAGAAGATTCAGTTAAGAAAGTTATAACCACTCTTTATGAAGAAAGTAAAAGAAGGTTACAGCAGGATCGCCACTGACTTCTATTCTGAGCCATATCTGATAACATCTCTAGCCACTGTGTTGCACCATCTCTCGAACCCCAACCAGGGAGTCGTGAAGGACCAACAGAAGCTAGCCCTTTACAGCTTTCTTTCATACCACGACACCATGTCATACACTGACCACCTCTCCACTTTTTCCAACCACTCCCAGAGTCGGCAAATAATGCACGACGTGGAGCATTAACTAGTAATAATAATGTTGTTTGACATTATTGGATATTCGGTGTTATTCCCCAATATCTGATGTTGTTTTATCCTCTCCCTCTCTCCCCCTCTTTCTTTCTTCATTTTTTCATTCATTACAGTTATTAAAATTATTACTTCGTGAAAATTTACATCAATTACAATATGTAGAAAAAGTTGAAGAGATAATACGTTTTATGATAAGAAAATTATTATTAACATTAGATGATTTAGATATTATATGGGAATCACAAATTGGTAAACATGAAACTATTATTAAAAATATATTCAATATGTTAACACATTTAGCATTGGAATTTTCAATGAATCAATTAAATCATTTATTTCATTGTTTCAAGGTAATTGTTTTTATTGTTTTAAATGAAAATTTATGAAATTTTTTTTTTGATTTTTTAAAAAGTAGTTGTTAGGGAACGGGCACTAGGTAAGGATGGTAAATCGATTGATGAAGTAGTGAAACTTCATCAGTTGAGATGGTTGGGACACGTGTTACCTATGCCCAACCACCGACTGTCCCGACGTGCAATGTTTTATGGTGTAAGAGTAGGTTGGAAGAAAGTTAGGGGCGGTCAGACCAAAATGTGGCACAAATCCATGAAGTCACTGACAAGTGGACTGAGTCATGTTGGTATGTGTAGACTACCTAGTTGGGATTCGCGAGATGATAACAATCGATGGTTAGAGACCTTGAATGACATGGCTCAAAATCGTTTGCAATGGTGAAGGTGCATCCACTCTTTGTGTTCTGCCAAATTCTAATCTTCTGAGTTCTTCATGTCTCTATCTTTTTTCTCTTTCCAAATTTATTTCACTGTATTATACTCCTTCAATAACATCTTCAAACCCTAGTCTTTCCGACTACTGCTTATACTCATACTACTTCTACGACTATGGGATTTGAATCGACAACTGCATCTCTGTGTTAATGTGGTATGGCAACTCGAACTGATGTACGTACGTACGAAGTTCTACTGACTGACTGGCTTATTACTGTTTAATTTCTCAAATTTACATAAATGTTGAGATTATCTTTCGATTATCTTGATGTAAGTTCATACAAACAGTTGTTTAGTATTTGTAGGTCTGAGGATGAATTCTTACTGTCGACTGTACTATTGAAATGTGATGGCAGTAAGGTGTTTTAGGCGAATAACCAATATCTGTATTATTACTGTCTTCCTATCTCAGAAGAGGTGATTAGAAAGGTCTGATCTAAAAGTAGCGATTATCTCATCTTACTCTACAGATTTCTGGAGTTAGGAGTAAGGATTCCTCTGTCATACGTACAGCTTGACAAAACCATCACTATTAATCTACTTTTTTTCTAGGTTTCTTTAGTAGGTTTATCTCCCCTCCACTTGGGTAAGTGACAGTGTCCAGTCCATTTTCTTCTAAGAGCTCTTGAATCAAGATCAAGAATAGGGGTCACTAAGAAACCAATAACGCTTCTATTCCTTTCATTTTGCCAAATAACAACTAAATATTTAAACTATATTTGTAACAAAGTCATTCAAGTCAATTAGCCATACCAAACTATACCATTTTCAATATTTTGCTGTAAATTGATACCTAACTCAAATATTCTTTTGGCTTTTCATATATATACATTATAGCAAAGTTGGAAAAAAGCAACAAAACGTCAACGTGAACGTTTAATTGATTTGATCACAATGTTAGCTGAACAAGATACAGATGGTATGATGATGCAAAAAACATTAGATCTTCTATGGGATTGGGCTATCAGTTTGAAATTTTCCACTGATTTAATGAATGCTTCACTTAAATCACATGCAAAAATTCTTAGTTGTAATAATAAGGTGAGTGTTATGTCCTGCTTTTCCCCCCTTTTTTTTAACTAGATTTAAAAAACAAACAATGTTAAGTTCATAGTGTATCTGACAAAACTATCAGCGCTATTCTTTTGTTTTTTTCTACACTAACTTCAAATGGGCGACGCTGTGGGGGGTTAGTATCACGTTAAACTTTTAGAGCCTTGAAATAAAGATTCCAAGTAATGCGAGCACAGTAGAGTGGCGGATCTGTTCTATCTCCCCCGATGGCTCAAGTTAGCTAATGAGGTTCTCGAATGTTTGTCCATGAACATCGATACAAGCGAAGATATATCATGGCGTTTGACCACTAATCGATGTTCATTCAGGCGAAGATGAGTAAGGGACCTACTTTATCCTTTGTAGTGTTTTTTGCAATTAGAACAGTTTATATATTTATATTTGTCTACAAGATAATAAACAATAACCAATCAAGATCAAGGTCGACAGAACGGTATATCAGTCATATGTGGATGAATGGTGTTGTTCAGAAAGATAATGAAAGCTTAATGATTAGATCATCCAGTTCAGAAAATGCGATTCCACCAAAAGATGTTCTTTCTTTTTTTACATTTTACTTGATAAAAATTATTATACTTTTTTCTCATTATGTTTATCTATTTCATTTCGGCAGCCATTCATATGTCAACTTCGGAGTGTTTGGCTTGGGAAGCTTGCAAGTTTTTTAAAAATTGAACCAAACACTGATGAAGGTTGTTTATTACCTGCTGCAAAACAGTTCATTGAAATTGCCAACCTTTACAATACGGTAATTTTACTCCTCTAATCAGCGATTTAACTCTTCTATTTTGGTTTGATTATATACTTTACTGCCTCGTTCCAATAATTTTTCTTTTATGAAAAGCGACTAATTGTTCAACATTTGTTTTTAACATACATCCTGGTTACATTAAAACTGCTAGTTGTCAATCTGTTCAACTGATCAAACGCTGAATATGACAAAACCAAGAAACACTGTTGTTCTTATTTGCCAATTATGGATAAATGGATTTCTATTCCTGCTCCACCTATCCTGTATTTTGCGCTCAACTTAACTGTAATTAGTTACCCTTAGAGCTACTGGTGTAAAAAACAACATCAGACATGAGGAACGTATATTTATTGAGAAAAGTTACATAGTATTTACATAATACATATACATGGCTTTCAATCATCTGTTTGCATCTTTCGGTGTGTTCTTCAGACTGAACTGTTTTTTTTGTCTAGTCTACAAATGTTCTGCCAACGCCGTGCCACTTTCCGCTACTCTCTACTTACATCCTTCTTCACTATACTGGTACTATATACCAGATATCTGGAATGATCAGATCTATAGATATAAACTGTTTAGAAGCGACTTTGTATGATTACACATATAACATAGTTACTTAATAGTTATACAGTAAGAATATATATATATATATATATATATATATATATATAATAAAAACCCATAAATAGATCCTATCACTTACCATTCACTTATTCTTCGTCTGGATATGACACTTACACGTGCTACCCCTCGTAGAGAAGCATAGGCCACCCACTAGTATTCTCCATCGAACTCTGTCATAGTCTACCCTTTCCGTATCTGCTTCTAATTCTCTACGCAGTGTATTTTTGGCCTTAATATTTTCCTGTTCCCTTCAGGATCCTGAGTGTGTGGCGCATATATGTCTGGTGTGTGTTATCATATGCATGATAAATGTTCTGATTAGGAACCGATTGACAACCAAATCAAAACTGATAACTGGGATTGTTAAAGATGACTTCGTGTTATGACGACATCATAAAACAAATTACCTAACGTAGTAAAATACAATAATATAGATATCTTATGTTTTAATTTTGAATACATACTTATACATCCTATGGTCAGTCTCATACTCATATTTATATAGGAGTAGATATATGTGCTGATGCTTTTTGGAAGGCCTCAAACTTTGCATAGTCATTTATACATTTTAATTTTCTTATGAATCGAAAGTGCTATTCCTGCCCCGTGTATGTATGCTATGCTGTGAAAATTTGTAATTCATAATTCATACCATTCTTTTCTACATCATCATCAAACAGTTACATTTTTTATACACTGAATTGTAATTAATGTCATGTATGTTGATCAAATTCTATTGATCTAGTTGCAATATAGCCATCAATTTGAGGAACTCGACATCTTGTACACCTTATTTTGTTATTAGGTGGTTGAAAGTAGTCGACAAGATACCTTGAACCTAGGTTTCGTGTTAGTCGGCCCTCGTCAGCTAGGTGTAGTTGTAATCTTGGGGGGGGATGATGCTCTTTGGCGGGTTTGAGCCTAGATCACTCGGTTTCATGGTCTGAAACTTATTTGAATAAGGTATTCATGCAAAGACTGATTTCCTGTAGAACTGAGATATCTACATCTTCATATTTCTTCTTTGACTTAATGAACGAGTCATTTCAATCCACATAAGTTGTGTGCTTTAAGTAACTGTTCATAATCACTATCTATGTTTTCATTTTCGATTTCTCAATATTGTCTTTTTTATATAGATTGTTAGATTGTCAGCTTGTTTCCTATATAAGTTCCTTACGAAATTCACTAGTCTTTAACTCAATCCTTCTATCCATATTTTTGTTGTCAAATGATTACAGTCAACTTTTGTCTGTCTATCGATTAAGATTGTTCCGTCTATTTATCAAAAAAATGTTCATTTATTCCGCAGTCATTTACATTCACTGTTAATCTGCATAAGTGTCCGTGTGCATGTGTGTGTATCTGTCCATTTATCTATATCAGTACTGTCTGTATTGTGTATGTATACGTGTGAAAAAATCTCATATTATCTCTCAACTGTACTTTCGACGACAAGACAGCATTAAAGGTTTTAGTACCGCAGTCAAATTATCAAAAGAGAATATTTTAAATTCACTTAGTATTGTTTGTTTGAATCTTCCCATCGATGTGTTAGGACTGCAACTGATCAGTCTCTAATTGGCATATGTGCATACTGTGTGTATTGCCTCGATATAGCCTAAATTCACAAGCATGGTAAGCAAAGATGGATAGTGGCTAGCAGTGGAATCCAGTTTCGTCCTATTTGGGACTCGTCAGCTGGATGTGCCTGCATCTCAGAGTTGATGTTCACTCTGGGACAAACAATACTAAGTGAATTTAAACTTCACACCATTGCACGTTGCAAGTAGCTATCAGGACTCAGTGGCCGAGTGGATAACGCGATGTCGTTTGAAGCAAACGGTACTGGGTTCGAGTCCCAGAATGAACATCAACTCAGATTATTTTGTTTATTTGAACTCATAAGCATTGATACAAGAGGGCACCAAATATGTGCGCACAACACAATAAGATTGAGGTTTGGAAGAGATAGAGAATGAGTATTTATAATAAAAAGTAGGGCAACAATTAGTAAAAATTAGTATATGAGTGAAATTATAGCGATAATAATAATAGGAGAAACAGTTTAGTTTGGAGAAATATAACCAAAAGAATTCTTCCAGTTAGAGAAGGTACGTTCACTTTTTATGATGTAAGTAAAAGAAAGTTACAACAGGAACACCACTGGGTTCTATTCTGAGCCATGTCTGATGATATCTTAAGCCACTATCTCGCACCATCTCTAGAACCCTAACCGGGTAGTCTTAAAGGACCAACAAATCTTAGTCTTGTACAGCTTGCTTTCATACCATGACACCATACCATACACTAATCACATCCCCGCTTTTTCCAACCAGTTTCAGTATTTGCAAATATATACTTCCTCAACAATTTCTGAGGTATAACACTTCAAACAATCTAAAATCATATATCTGTTTCTTACATGTAACTTTGTATCAACCTAATCATCCCTGTAAATCAATATGGATTCTGTAATTAATTTTAGAATTTACCCTAAATTATATAAAATATCTGTTGGAAAACAAATTAATATTGAACAGATGTTTTTTAGTCACAATTAGTGATACATCAGTGGTGTACAGGTGAGTTATTTTCAGACCACACTGAGTTGGTATCAATTCAATGGTTCATCATATCTCATTACTTACTTACTTACTTACGCCTGTTACCCCTCGTCGAGGAGCATAGGCCGCTCACCAGCATTCTCCATCCAACTCTGTCCTGAGCCTTCCTTTCCACTTCTTTCCAGTTGCTATTCATCCTTTTCATATCTACTTCTATTTCCCGGCGTAATGTGTTCTTTGGCCTTCCTCTTTTCCGCTTCCCTTCACCATTCCAAGTTAGGGATTGCCTTGTAATGCATATTTGTGATTTCCTTAATGTATGTCCAATCCACTTCCAACGTCTTTTCCTAATTTCCTCTTCAGCTGGAACCTGCTGGTTTGTCCTCTCCCATAAAACGCTGTTGTTGATAGTATCCGGCCAATGGATGTTGAGTATTTTGCGTAGACAACTGTTTATAAATACTTGTACCTTCTTGACGATGGATGTAGTAGTTCTCCACGTTTCAGCTCCATACAGTAGGACTATCTTGACGTTCGTATTGAAGATACAAACGTCAACTCGCTAAAAAAAACGCTAACCAGTAAAATAATCATATCTCATACCTTTAATTAATTCACAGCTGATATCGACTTACTTTATAGTTTCTTTTAGTTATTGTTCTGTTACACTCTTGTATTCTTTCATTTTATACCATCTATGAACAAAGTGTCTAAATACATTTCAGGGTTCACCAAATGAAAATACTTTAATTCAAAGTATAAATCAACGACATAATGTTTTAAAAGCAGCTGTAGATTGTATCATACAAACCATGTGGTCAGTACATGAAGAACGTTTAAATGTAATAATAAAAAGTAAGTTATGTATTATATTACACTGTACTATATTTCATCACGATAAGGAGTGTTTATATTTATATCTATATCTATTGTTATTTATAATTAAACTCATTTACCAGATATAAATTTAGGTGATTAGCTTCAAGCCACATTGGGTAATAAGGATTAGTGATACTAGTCAGTTGATCATACTTGAAGTAATTGAGGTGGTAATGTTCGGACCTACGACTTAGTATCTGGAAATCAAATATTTCAACCATTGACCCACCACTTCACTGAATAGTTAAACTATCAAGATACATGTTGATTTATAAGTCAAAAATTGTACTCAGTCGACATTCATAATCAAAACAAAAATATATACTCTATTGATGTATTCTCTATTACCACACAGTCTTTTGTATTATGTTGATCTCTGTTATGTCTAAGGAACCGATCACCAGTAAGAATTCAGACTATAATTTTCCAATCCCATAAACAAAATAGAACGTTTAGCTGTTTTGTTTTAAGTGAAGCATTGAATCTTTATATCTTTGTTTTGGGTGTTGAAATTTTATATCCTGTTTACCTATTTTTTCGGTAAATACAATATGTATATGCCTATGTTTTATTTAGAATTGAAATTATGTTACATATATGTTTTATAGTGATACAACTAGGCATCGTCCTTAGTGGATGATTTATAAAATTTCATAACTGTTCAAGTCAATTGGATTACAAACGACTTATTAGTTTTCACAGATTGAGACCGCCTTAAGTTTCAGAGGATCTAAAACAGCATTTCATACACCTGGATCGGTAGCACTGGTAGCACATGTGAAAGAAGTCGAAGACGTGATGACTGATAGTAAGGATGAAAGAAGTAAATCGCGGTTCCAGTATTGCTTCATAAGGATAGTAGGTCTGTGTTATAGCTTGTGACCGAGTGGATGCCCTGTTAACGTATGACATGATAAAACCGCCAATCAGAGAGCAGCGAATTATCGATTGGAACAGTGATACGTGAAAACCGTACAAGCAGTCTAGAGTATGTATCGGTCCTGCTTTCTGCCTAACCCAACCAGTTAAGTCCAGAACACCAATAACAGCCTCTGTTGTATGAATCATTATATTTCAAACATAGTGTATATACTAACCAGACTGACCACATCTTACCAATAAAATAGAAAATAACATTTGTAAAAGATTTAGCCAAATGTGGCTGTGAATGTGAGAGGCAGCAATTAATAGACTGGGGATAACTCAAGAATGGTAAATCGTATAATCATAGTTCATAGGTCAAAATAAAGCTTATAACGAGGGGAACATGAATATCAATAGTTTAGGTATTTAGCAATTATACGATAAAGAATATATGCATAATATTAGTTCATAAATAGATCCCAAAGTTACCATTCATTATCCTTAACGGGGGGCATAACAGTCAGTCGACCGGTGTTGATGTTCGCAGTATGTTTTCCAATGAAAATCCGGTTGTGAATTTTTGCCCAGCTTTTTATCTTGTGATTTACCCACCAATCGAAATACGACTTATTCAATTTTAGCACTGTGCCAAACCAATGACTTCGACCGTTATTAGCAGTCTAGCGTCCTTATTGGTCCCTTGTCCGACTAGCCCTTCCAGTTGAGTCCAGAACACTGATTGCAGCTTCTGCTATGCGAATCATTTATTTCAAGCATATTTGGTTTATATACCAGACAAACAGACTGCATCACACCATAAAATAGGGAATAACATTTATACACAATAAAGCCAAAAAGTGACCGTGGACGTGGGAGACAGTAATTAATAAACTGAGTATAATTTAGGTACAGTAGTTCGTATAATGATAATCCATAGGTCAAAATGAAGCTTAAAATTAGATGAATATAAATGCACACAATCTAATTACTCAATAATCACAATTGATTGATCACTGCGTGTCAAGTCCTTCTTAGTGCTGATCGAATGCTATCGATCAAGTTGCAATGTGGCCACTTGTCTAGGTAGCTCGACACTACTCAAGATTACAGACACACCTTGCTGACGAGTGCCAAGTATCACGAAACCCGGGTCCAGGGTTTCCTATTGACCACCTCTAACCACCATCTTATATAATTACTCAATAGTTAAACAACAAGAATATATATAGAATAATATTCCATTAATAGGTCCTGGAAGTTACCCGTACTTTAGTCTTCACTAGAATATAACAGATCCAGTTTCTCTTTAATAGTATTCATCGATGGTACTGATATTACTTGTTCTAGTAGGGCGTTCCACTCGTCGACTGCTTGATGGTAAAAACGGAATTCAACTCTTCGTTTGTTCATTCTCAGCTTTTGAAACTCGTAGATGATTAATCCCAGCTAAAGCAAAGAGATTGAACATTATAACATCCAGATCGTTAGTTAAGTTATGGAGTAGTGATCTAAGATCACCTCTCATTCTATGATAAGCGGAAAAATGTTAGGAGTTTTATTTATTCGTTGTAGAAAAGATAGAGAAAAAGCTAGTTGCTAACTCGGTCCTCACACGTTGAACATACTCAAGCTGTTTGAAAACAGTATTCTTAGTTAGATTTCATGTGAGGTATAAAATGGTAAACATATCTTTGCCAATATATTTCTTCATGAGCCCTAAGTAGGACGACTCATCAAATGTCTTACTAAAATCTATGAATATTGCATCGACAAACAGGCCTCTATTTTTGGGCTAAAGTCCATTCTTCTCCTGCAATTGATGGATTTGTTAAGCACGAATCTCACGAAGTTTCTGTTGCTGTGGAGTCAGCATATATGATTCGTCATGACTAAACTTACCCTGAATTATTTTTTCCAGTACCCCAAATACTATGCTAGATTAACACTTCGGTAGTTGTACACAGTCTCTCTCTTTTCATACTTAAATTTAGGGCTAATGATAACATTTTTCCAATCCCTTTGTGAGTTGGGTTTGGAAAACCGACATATTAAACAAGGGTGTGAGTGGTGCTAAAATAACGTCAGTGAGGGAAGACAACAATTTTGAGTGTAACCCATCAGAACCCAGTGACTTACTGAGTCGCAAGCGCTGGTACTATATTTGATAAAATTTCATTTTTAGTCTCATCTGATTCTCATGCTTCTGTAGCAAAGGGATTCCATCATTTTATTTAATCATCTAAATATACGAAAACATTTGAGTAGTTGCAGCTATCATATAAATGGTACGAAACCTAGCGATAGCCGTTTTAGATGTATTCCTGATATTATACTTCTCTAATTCAAAGGGTTCATGAACCTTTGTTAAGAATAGGTTACAAGGATATTTCCTACTCAATAACTTTTGGATTTTCAAACAGTTCTTACATGGAGGTAATTATGGAATCAACAAATTCGTGACATTTTCGAATGTGAATATTAAATCAATGCTTCTGAAACCTTGTTATCAGAGAAATCTGGAGTTTTTCTCCCCATCTCTGAGTTGGTTGTCATAAAGATGGGATGTTATTATGAATATGGTTATCTCGAGTATTTTTGGAGTTATTAACCACATTGTTACTACATGGTTGCCCATATCACAGAGAGATACCTCTTAAGGTATTTCAAAAAAGAAACTGTGTTTGAGTTGGTCTTAACGACTTAGAAGAGTGATCAAAGATTCCAAGAGACAAATACCTGAGACCGGTCATACAGCCTTTTTGTGAATAGTTTTTGATTTGTTCACTCTGTACTTTTCAGACCATACCATAGGCTACAGAAATCCTTAAGGAAAGGTTAAAATTTGCCTATAATTCTTTCCCCTTTGTAGTAAGGTTGCATCATTTCGGATGTTGGTTGTTTGTCTGAAACATTTCACATCTTCCATACCACTGTACAGTCTTCAGTAATTCTCTTACATACCTCAAGTTGTTGCTTCAACTCTAATCATTCTGTCTAGACCTAAAGGAATAAGTTTTCCAACCTATATAACTCAATTGGCTCACTACAATATGCAAACCCGATCACCATATCAGTATAGCAGATACGATCAGACTGAAAAATCATTTACCAATCCTAATCTTGATACTCATCAATATTTAACCCCCTTTTAAAAACTCGCAAAAAATATGCTATTTTGATTAGCCTATAATCGATTTATAGATCCCCAAGTCCAATTGTTCTGTTTCAATCGATTTGTTCAATAGTACAATCATTTATAAAGAAATCTGTAATCATCGATCTAAGTTGAAATGGCGTAATGAGAAATTATTTTCCATGCAAAATTTTTATTGATTTGATTTTCTTCAATTTTGTTAATCCATTTTGTAAATGGGATTTTTTTTAAAAAAAAATATGTATCAACAGATTGCTACAACATGAATTCTGATGATTGGAATTATTGAATGAAGATAAGATATCTAGTGTAGTTTGTTTATTTTCTATCAATCTATAGTTCTGGGGGTGATTTTTATTGCTTTCAAAATTCTAACTTTACCTAACCTTAATGCATTTAGTATTATTTGTTTGAATCTTCCCATCGATGTGTTAGGACTGCAACTGGTCAGTCTCTTATTGGCATATGTGCATACTGTGCGTATTGCCACGATATAGCCTAAATTCACAAGCATGGTAAGCAAAGATAGATAGTGGCTAGCAGTCGAATCCAGGACGCATGTTTCGTCCTATTCGGGACTTGTCAGCTGGATGTACCTGCATCTCAGAGTTGATGTTCACTCTGGAACTCAAACCCGGTACCTTTCGCTTCAAACGCCATCGCGTTATCCTGCTGACGAGTCCCAAATAGGACGAAACGCGCGTCAAACTGGATTCTACTGCTAGCCATTATCCATCTTTGCTTACCATGCTTGCGAACCTAGGCTATATCGTGGTAATACGCACAGTATGCACGTATGCCAATTAGAGACTGACCAGTTGCAGTCCTAACACATCGATGGGAAGATTCAAACAAACAATACTAAATGATGTTTTTGGTTATTTTGTGTGTAAAATAAATCGATTCCCCCTCTCCACTTTCCATTTTTACTTAGTTTGATCATTTCAATAGACGATATCTTTTATCCTTCATGTTTTAGTAGTTAGGTTGCTTTCATCACAGTGAATAGTTTCTAAATCTTTTTTTTCTATATTTACCGACATTAGTCGAACTTTTTCGCTGTTTTTTATTCTTTATTTGTGCATATTCTCAATTCTAGATTAGTTGTTTAGATCATAGGCAGTAGTGATATAGTGTCTGGGTGAATAAAACAGACTACTTCATGTTTTGCAAATGCAAACCTTACTATGCGTTTATCAATCTGTTTAGTTATTTAGTTAGTTGTTGTATCTTGGTAAAAACGAGTACGCATTCGAGTTTTCGGTTTACTTACATTAAATTCTATTCAAGAACTATTGAGAATTTCTCTAATACGAACGAGAATGGTTGTTAACTCGAATAAACCGGATATTTTACTTAAAAGAGCACTTCAACTTTAATAATTCACACATAAATATGAAATGGAGAAGACAGGAATTTCAGTAAAGTTTTATATGACGAACAGAAATCGCAAATTGGGAAAATCTACCATGTTCGTATAACACAATTCAATGTTTGAGATAACAAGCTACAGACGATAACCATCAGTCAGGTAACAGCCATGGTCATTACGGACATGTGAATTAGAACAGTATCATCAAATCTATCTTGTAAAGTAAGAACTAACATATACTAGCAAAAGGATTAGATAGTCTTTACTAACCTTAGCAACAATTAGTTGTCATACAATTAACCACTATCGAAGCTGGATTAATCTTGACATCATTTTTTATGAACATTTTGCTAAACAATATGCTATATGTAATAAACCAAGTACATCAATAATTTACAGGACACGTGGATATACACAACAAACAAATGTACCACGTGATATCTAATGTAAAGGTTTATTTCATGTTTTCTAAAATTTGTTTTGGTGATCATTAATTTGGTTTATTAATTAGGTTAGATTGAAAGTTTCATTACTGTGTGTTTTCATCAATGACATTGACTTACATTCTCTCTCTCTACCAACATTAGCCGAAATGTGAGCCGTTTCGTCCTATTGTGGGACTCCTCAGCAGTGCGCCTTCACGATCCAGGACCTATATATATATATATATATATAACTTTTAGGCTTTATTGAATACTTTTCATACAATGAACTGACGATCAAAATACTCGTATAACATTACCTGAATCAACCTTTGTCATTTAAAGCTAATTGCGCTGTTTTGATGGGCAACTTTTAGTAAAGAGAACGATTGTCGAAGTGATGTTTATTAGATTACAGTTCGCATTAGGAACCGATAATTTCATTGGTAGTCTAGATGTGTGGTATCCAGTGGTTATATTTGCTTAAGGATCTTTAAATTATTTTATCTAGTTCATCTTGTAATGACTAAGTGGTACACTTGTTTACCGGAGTTATTTAAAAAATTTTCATTCTTGTCCAATTAGAAGTGTTTGGAAATTCGATTTTTCTCGCAAGGGTAGTTTATGGTAATGTTTCCTAATTTTGGGTATACTTTACTTACACTGTTAAAAGTGCCAATGTTAATAATATCAAGTGTCTATAAGTCGACCCATTATGTACATGTGTACACTACTGAGGAGTTCGAAGCTAGGATCAAGTGACTGTATGCTAATGTCTACAAATTCTTCAACTGGTTTTCCGTAATGAAAACTATCATCTTAGATAACAATTTAGTATATTTCATCCGTTTCTTCTCAACTGGTTGTAATTTATACTAGTAAATGAATGAAATTTCAACTTCACTTTTTGGTGTAATTGACTTCTCTGAATAGAAGTCAGTCCAACTTGGAAATAAGTGAAACATCATTTATTTAATAGAATAAATGAGTGGATTCAAAGCTAATTTTGGGAGCCCGATTAAAATTGATAAAAGTTATTTTTGGGAATTGTCGAAGAAAACAACCATTTTATAGTTGAAATCATGAGTCATTTGAAGCTAGACTACCATGGAAAACCTGGAAGCACTGGACAGTCGTTTCGTCCCATTGTGGGAATCCTCAGCAGTGCGCATCCACGATCCCGCCTCAAGAGGTTCGAACCCAGGACCTATCAGTTAGACATTGACACCGTTGGATGCTGACTCAGTGGTCTAGAGGTTAAGCACTCTCGCGCGAGACCAATATTTGCCGTGTTCGAATCTCGCGAGGCGGGATCGTGGATGCGCACTGCTGAGGATTCCCACAATGGGACGAAACGGCCGTCCAGTGCTTCCACGTTTTCCACGGTGGTCTTTCTTCAATTGACTTATGATTTCAACTATATGATTACTAAAATCTCCACAAAGAACTCCTGAAAACAATCATTATTATCTATAAGAAGCTACTTAAATCAATACAGTAAACCTACGAGTAATCAATTAGAGCTTAATAATAATTTCTAGTATTACATATTCCTACTTACAAGTAGTATATTTCATATTGTCTATTTTATTTTTGCATTATAGATCAATCTATTCCATCCAGATCTTCTTCACATTCAATAAATACATCAAAACATCAAATATATTCTAATTTACAATTAATTAAAGTGAAAGAATTATTAAAACTTTTACGTTATCTTATATTTCAATGTCATTTATTATGTCCAATAGATTTATTACAAGGAATATGGGATTCATTATTAAAGCCAACATTTCAATCCAATTCAATCATAAATAATCATCATATTTTAAACAAATTTCATAATCAGATTATCTTATCCAATGATTGTGATTTATGCTTTAAATGGTTTATATTGTTTCTTAATCATTCCATTTGGTTAATCTATCGTGATTTTATATGGGATAATTATTCTAACATAAATCCAAAATTAATGACCAATGCTGGTGTAGAGTTAGTTTTCGTTTTTTATTTTTTCATGATTACTTATATTCATGAATTATTTGGTTAAGATTATTCGTAAAAAAAGAAACTTTCAATTTACTTGTTCAGTGTGGAGTGTCCGCTCTCCCTCTCGAAATGCTCTCACATGGTCACGGGTATATATCTTCTGCCAGGGAAGTCCTATTCACTGCCTTCTCGTGGCGGGTATGTTGTTCACGAAAGTGAGAGGACGAAAAGAGAATGTCCGGCGCTTTAATCGGGCCGTTGGATACGGTGAATCCACATAGGGGAGTTGGAAAACCCTGATTCCATACCAATGGTGCACATGGGCTCCAGTATCCTGAGGGAATAAATGGCATATGAATCAATCGTTGGTCACCGACTACCATGGGAATGCATCTCCTTATGATGCTCCATTATCTTGTGGATTAGACGTTTAGGTCAAAGGCTGCTGGTGTGGCCCTCAAGGAAACCACCTGTTTCGGTCTGGGCACCCTGGAAGTATCACACCCTTCGTACAAATAACTACACTTATTTATTTAAATAAATAAATAAGTCGTGAAACAATTTTAAAATGCTTATTAAAATAATGAAAATAGTGTTTAGTAATTACATCCTTGGTGAATATAATACCTCTTATATGCAGTACTCATTCACTAAATGAACGAAAAAAATGCCGGAAAGAACTTGATATCGTAGATATATTTATTTTGTTTAAACGTAAAAATTGATACAAGGATGCACCAAATATATATGCGCTACACTTCGTCATTCGATTTGTGTGTGGGCTGGAATACTACCCGGGTGTCCAAACGTAAACAGATGTTTTTTCGGGGGGTGGGAACTCCTCCTGAGGCTTCAACCCAAAGGTCTACTCCTAAAGCCAGTGGAGCAATGTTAGAAGATGCAGTCTCATGGTAGCCGGTGACTAACAATAGGTCAGTGCACTATTTGTTCCATCAGGATCCTGGAGCCCATATGCATGATTGGTTTGGAATCACGGTTTTCCGATCCTCATTGTAAAAAGCACAACTTCCTTTTCGACTCAGGTGACAAGATTCCACTTCTCTTTTCGTTCTAGTTTGACATAAAACCAAGTACTACATTGTTGGGGACGTTAGATCTCCAGAACTCATTTGGGAAAGGTACTAATTTTGTAATTTTATTCTCAAAAATTTGGATTTTATGTTTTTGCACCAAGCGACGCTTAGTTGACCTACAGCTTACATTTTCCACTCAAAATTCCTTTACAGGTTGACGGATATTTTAGTAAGGTATTTTGTGGCTCTCCCAAAGGCGTTTCTATCACTGTATAAATAAGCTTGATTTGTTTGCTTAGTGACCTCGTATTTTGTGGGCGCTTGTAGAATACATTCTCTACGCCTCATCAAGACTTTTTGATCTAGTCAGCAGGACCGGGGACAATGGATTAGAATTAGCCTATCGTGTCACTGTATCATTGACTTTCGTTCCATTTGCCGAGTAAGGTGAACTTGTAGTAGCATCAAGCATATCATACATAAACATGCATTTATGTTAAACAAGAATCTCTTGATGTATTTTTCCTCATATTGAACTGTTATCAATGACTTCACATCAGTAACATTTTCAAATTTCCATATATTATAAACACATCTACTGTATCAATTTGTAGGTATCAACGCCAAGGATAAACTTGATAATTTCAAATAAATTAAGTATTAGGTAGAAAATTAATAATCAATATATTTTTTTGGTGATATCTCAATGAGTAGAAAAATTGTTGTTCTGACATTTGGTGACTTAATGTTAACCACTTCTTCAGAGTAAATCAATAAACGAATTCGGTTATCATTGGGATGTAACAAAAAATTATTTATTATTAGTTCTACTATCGTTTTCACTATCATCAGTATTGATATAAAACTCGTTTAGTTTTGTTTTATAAGTATAGGATTTGTGATATATGTTTCTGTTTCTTTTTCCATATAATTGTTGCTTAAAAAGTGTCTTTTTTTTCATGAGGTTAACGCCACTCCAACTGTGAATACCAAATGTTCGAGTTACTAAATTTTTCATTATGTATTTGTTAAGTCCTTGGTCTGTCTAGCCAATAATATACAGGGGAGAACTTGTCTCGATTTAGATTAAGGCCTTGGTGCGATATGGTAACTAGTTTTACCTTGAGGCTACAAATACATCAGTCTGAATTGAGACTGTCTTCGGTAGAGAGACGAAAACTACTCTATCACCTGATTAGTTGGCAAGCAATAGAACTAAAAAGGAGACAATCAACAATCTTATAGATAACCATGATTTTCTGGTTTCATCAACCCTGTTATTATCTACACATTTCTTGGTTATTCAGGATTTCAGTTGTCTCATCGGTTACTTTTACGTGTACATATCTGATTGATATTTGTTCATATCCAACTGTCAGGTTTGTCTTTTTCAAAAGTATAGGCTGGTGTTATTGACAAGTCCCAGCTAGCATAAAGCCTTCTAGGTCACGTTGATTATCACTACGATTAATTCTATTAGAATACAATATTGGATAGAAAGAAAATACATATAGACAAAACAAAACTTACATTCGATATGGACGATCTAGCTGTTATCACTTTACTATTCATTCGTATGCCAAATTGATTGTTAGTTGTACTGTTAGAATATGACTCTGATACAAAACGCCATTGAATTGGAATTTTATTTCCTAAAATATTATTATCAGTTCCATTTGAATGTGAATCAGTAGTGAATGATTCATCTTGCTTATTATTATTGACTGGATATAACTTGGGTACACTTATTAGATTTCCTTCATCGTCAAAAACTAATTTTCCAGATCCATTTATTCGTTTGTTTTGTAACTAGATAGAATTTTAAAAAATGTCACAATCAAATCTCAAAACAAATTTTCACTCAATTTGTTGAACTACTATTAAATTAATAAGTAGTTTCATGCAATTAGTTCCCTTTATGAATTTAAATAAAGATAGAACAAATATTGATGCAGAATAATATGAATTCATTATATTTCGTGGTTTCTCATCAGCTGCTTACAACCAAATATGCATTAGAGTTTTAGCATTAGGGTAATAAATAGGATGGAACGGCTGGCATAAGTGAATGTAAAGGATTGGAATAACAAATGATCATCAATGATAACTATATATATATGTGCAAGGAAAGGTCAGAGGTTATTAGGTATTAGGATAAAGGGTGGCGTAATAGTTGAGTGGAGTTCACAGACAGATAAAATCAAAATGTGATTATGTTAGAGGTAGTTGAAAACAATTAGGGTGGGTTACGTAATAATTGAATAAGATTTGGATAGTTCATATAATTAGGAGAGACAAATGAGCGGAAATGTGTGAGAGAAAGGGTGGTTTAAGAATTGGGTATAAAAAACAACTGAATATTAACCAAAATTGAACTAATAAAAAACTGAAACAAAAAACAAAACAAAAATGGGTTACCAAGCTAGTAATAAGTTTATCACTGTCTCTTTTTGGCGGTTTAATCTTAAAATTGTGAAACTGCACTGAACTAAAATATCCAAGTTAGTTTTTCTAACATGTAACCTGATGTAACGTATAGAAAATTTACTGGTACTACGAGACAGAACAAGTGGCGTTTTGTAAGATATCTGTTATTCAATATGAAATCAAATACAATCATCAAATCGGCGAAACTAAGTGTTCACATTTCAATCCAGGTAGAAAAAAAGT
>NC_031502.1:56804013-56820475 GCF_000237925.1 Schistosoma mansoni
AGTATATTCATAGTTGAAAGCGTGAGTCAATTGAAGCTAGACCACCGTGGAAAACCTGGAAACACTGCTGACGAGTCCCACAATAGTATGAAACAGCCATCCATTACTTTCAGGTTTTCTACGTTGATCTAGCTTCAATTGATTCACGCTTTCAACTATGAAAATACTGAATCGCCACAAAACCCCTTCTGATAATAATAATAATCATATGCTCACTAGTGACTGACTTCGAGAGGTAAATCCAGGAGTTATAGTGAGAAGCAGTGACCAGTGGAGTTTAAAACACGTCTGTTGTGAGATATCAGCTCACTGAAGACAATTGGTGAACGGTTGCTCAACTTCGTGGATTGGTTTGAGTTAGACATAAACACCATCGGATTCTGGCTCAGTGGTCTATCGGTTAAGTGCTCTGGTGCGAGACTGGTAGGTCCTGGGTTCGAATCTCGCGAGGCGAGGTCGTGAGTGCGCACTACTGAGGAGTCCCACAATAGGACGAAACGGCCGTCCAGTGCTTCTAGGTTTTCCACGTTGATCTAGCTTCAATTGAATCACGCTTCTAACTATAAGGAAAAAAGTTATTGATTACTTATATATTATAGTAGTTACTTGTTTCCTTCCTCAATCCTATTAATATTTTGTCAATTTTTACTTCTTTTCTCTTTGTCTTTCGCTCGCTCGTTCGCCCTTGTTCTACATCGCCGATACAAATATGATGTTGATATATATTTTTTATCATCTTCATATCAGATTCGTTGTTCAATTATTTTGTCGTATCAATTCAGATAATACATGTATTATTAGTGAATTGAATGAATTCAATACAATTAAATTATTATCAATGACATCACCATCATCATCATCATTGCCATTATCATCGACAATTGTAAATCATTCTATTATTCCCAATGAGACTAATTACACAGTTACTACTATTAATCACAATAATTATTCTACTGTAACTACTACTACTACTACTACTACTACTACTAATACTACTATCAATACTACTACCAATACTACTGCTACCATGACTACTTCGACCAGTATTAAATTAATTAATTTAAACCAATTATGGAATTTTATATTATATTCAAATAAGATAGTTTATCAAAAAATATGCAAATTATTATTACAATTATATACAAATTTCAATTCGAATATAAATTTGAATAAACGTAAAGAATTATGTTTTAATATTATGAAATTATGTTATGCCTATATTAAAAGGGATTATAATGAGGTATGTATTTTAAATCCTTGTTTTTTTCGTTTCTCTTTTAATTGTTAATTCTTAGTCAATCAGTCAGTCAGTCAGTTACAATGTAGAACTTCGTACGTACGTACGTACGTACGTACATCAGTTCGAGTTGCTATACCACATTAGCACAGAGATGCAGTTGTCGATTCAAATCCCATAGTCGTAGAAGTAGTAGGAGTATAAGCAACTTGCGTCATTTATGGCGTAGGCGAGATATCCATCTAGCAAACAAAAGATGGGTTAACTGTGCAGCAGTTCGTTCCGTCCTACTTAATGGCAGTGAAACATGGCCGGTAAGAGTAGAGGATATTCGTAGGCTACTAGTATTCAATCATAGGTGTCTTCGGAGCATTGCTCGTATATCCTGGGACCACCGGTTAAGTAATGCAGTTGTTAGGAAACGGGTACTAGGTAAAGATGGCAAATCGATTGATGAAGTAGTGAAACTTCGTCAGTTGAGATGGTTGGGACACGTGTTACCTATGCCCAACCACCGACTGTCCCGACGTGCAATGTTTTATGGTGTAAGAGTAGGTTGGAAGAAAGTTAGGGGCGGTCAGACCAAAATGTGGCACAAATCCATGAAGTCACTGACAATTGGACTGAGCCATGTTGGTATGTGTAGACTACCTGGTAGGGATCTTCAAAATGATGATAGCAATCAATGGTTAGAGATCTTGAATGACATGGCTCAAAATCGTTTGCAATGGTGAAGGTGCATCCACTCTTTGTGTTCTCCCAATTTCACTGGATAATACCTCTTGAATAACATCTTCAAACCCTAGTCTTTCGTATTACTGCTTATACTCATACTACTTCTACCACTATGGGGTTGGAATTGACAGCTGCATCTCTGTGCTAATGTGGTATGGCAACTCGAACTGATGTACGTACGTACGAAGTTCTACGTTGTGACTGACTGACCTATGCTTGATTACGATAGAATACGTTATACTACTTACAACACGCGAATGTGTAGAATCCCACAGTCTTAAATCAGATGACATAAGAAGTAGAGGGAGTGATTATTAGGTGAGAATCAGAAATGTACAGAAAAACAAGGATATTAATAGTTATTCATGTTGTCTGTAACATTACTATAATTTAGTCAGTCTTTGCACGCCACGTTGATGTTCTAGAAAGTTCTATCAGGTTCTGATTGAATGAAAACCCTTTGGGTCCTTTAGAGTCTGTGAAGGTTTCATCGTACTTCTCGAAGTCATCTCAACAGTAACTAATGGTCAATCGCATTCAGCTCCCAATTATTAAGTCTCCAATTTGAAGTGAATCGTTGCTTACTTCGGTTCGATCAAACGATAAGTATCACTGGTCATAGCATTACTAAAGTGTGTTTCGGATTTAATTACGTAAAATTTGCTGTTAATAAATAAGTTACAGTGTATTGAATTAATAAGAACACATTACGCCGAGAAATAGAGACAGACATGAGAAGAATGAACAAGAACTGGAAAGAACTAGAAAAGAAGGCCCAGGACAGAGTGGGTTGGAGAAAGCTGGTCGGCGGCCTATGCTCCATTGGGAGTAACAGGCGTAAGTAAGTAAGTAAGTATTGAATTAATGAGTTTATTCAGTACGATCGCTGAAAACATCGGAGGTTTGTTTGTATTTGACTGCTTTATTAAACTTAAGTTAATAAAGAGATTCAGACGAAAATGATGTCGTTCATGAAGTTGTTGTTGATTTTTCATTTCAATATCATCTATATTTTTACTGATTTGAATCTGTAGGATAATTATCACTCACGATTCAGAATTTTTTCGATTGCATAACCTTAAATCGGTTATAGTGGCACAGTTTTATTCAATTTCTAATTCTCATATATTTCATTTTTCTATCTCATTTACTTCCATTTGAACTATGTCCCCCCTTGCTGAGCTTTCCGTTGTAGTCCCCTGTGATTGACTGCCGGTTCCAAGCCCGGATAAAGGAGGAGAGTTGGGTTATGGGGTTAGCGACTCCATCCCGTAGAAAACCAACCCGCTAAAAAAAGCACTAACAAGAAAAAGTGAACAGTTATTTACTATTTACTGTTTCATTAGTTTCATACTTAGTTGTCCGTGAATTAATGAGTGCATATCAGTTAAAAACTCTAATGAATTATTGATTGCCTAATTACACTACTTATCAAAGCTATTGAGCAATTTACATGTATTATTACCATTGTGAAGCCTGCATGTCCTGGATACAATCCCGTGTAGAGTTGTAGCCACCCACTGCCGACCATTTCCAATATACTTGAATTAACATGAGTAATTAAACTAATTATGTATATCTTAGGCAAATTTAAGTTTTTTAACGCCTTCTAAAAGATATGAAAATAAAAATCTAAAACTTATTTTCTATCTGACTAAAGTTTAATTTTCGTCAGTCAACCATTAAAATTAGATAAGAACCAGACTGCTGATATATCCTCGTATGGAGTTCCTCAACAGTGCACATCCACTACCATAGTGAATTTTAAGCCTAGGACTCTCAAATCTCTCAACGATCATTCATCATAGATCACCAGTAATCTGAAATTTTCCTTTTGAAATATGTCACTGATGGACCATATGAACACTACTAGTATGATGGGGGGTTTATGGAGATTGACATCACGAATCGACTT
Source organism: Schistosoma mansoni (assembly GCF_000237925.1). NCBI lineage: Eukaryota > Metazoa > Platyhelminthes > Trematoda > Strigeidida > Schistosomatidae > Schistosoma > Schistosoma mansoni. Next base: position 56,807,901 of record NC_031502.1, read on the forward strand.
TGGTTTATTTCTTTAATAAAATTTCCATTCTTTTCACCATCCAAAAAGCGTCACTAAATTTACACATTGTCATTTCTGTCCTTTTGTATTCGTTTATAGTTAATTTCGTCTATCGAAAAACAAACAAATTGTGAAGCAACACTATCGCCATCATCGTCATCATCACCTACCTCGTTATCATGTGATCCTGAAATAAAATCGGCTACATTCAAACGTATATTAAGAATTTTAAAATTATTGAAACGTTTTACAGTCAGAATGAATTTAGAAATGTATATTAATGATGCAAGTGATTGTATTCCATTGAAACGGTAAGCTTTATGTTTGTTTGTTTGTTTAATTGTGAACTTGTAACTGACCAAACGTTTGATAGAAGAATCTTAGGTACAGAATATATTTTTGATTGATAAGTAAATTGTTGCATAATCCACATTATCTTTTAGTAATTTCCTTTGTTTGTCTTAGAATAAACTTTCAGCTCATGCAGATGAACTATCGAATCACGGTTTTTCGCTGTATTGAAGTGATACCGATTTTGTCACACTTTTAGTTTAAAGAGTTTACTAAAGTTAGAGGAATTGGATGGGTGAAAAAAAACAGAAGATTGAAAGGAGGATTTTAGCGTACATGGAATAACAGTTAGTTTAGCGAAGATTGTTTAACAAAATACACATAGTAGTAAGATAGTAATAGTAATAACAATAATGATAATTATAAGCAAAGTTGGATGGGGACTTCCAGTGGAATCCAGGACCCGCATTTCGTCCCAATTATCACTCATCAACTGGAAATACTTGCTTCCCAGATTTAACTTTCATCCCGGTATTTGAACTCAATGCCTTTCGATTTAAACGCTAGCGAGTCATCCATATAGCTACTGAGGTAGGTAGCCACCGTCTTGTCCAATGGAATAAATTTTAATTCGATTGTATTTGTTGAGAAGATTTAAATTACCAATACAAATAGATAACCATAATTTCAGAATATGTTAATCAAAATGTGAATTTATCAAGGTAATGCTAAATCGATAACGGTCTTTTTGAGCTTCCTATTGGTTACTGCCTCAGAGAACCGAAGGGAAACTGCGTTATCTCATCTGATTGTAATTGTGATGGATTGAGAAATGCCATTGATATGTCCGGTATCAATTGCATGCCGAGTTGTTGCACTGTTTAGAACTGTTTCACCTCTCAGTACCAAATTCTTTGAGAGTGCTCGAAAATGTGAATATGAAATGAGGTTGCTACACTTTTTATACCACAATTAACATGAAACTTATGTCCTATAATTCCTATCAACTCCTTATAACTATCAAAGCACAAACAGATAATTGTTCATTAAATTCCATTGCATCTACAAAGAAACTATTGAAGGCTGTTTAATATATTACTTGTAGTGTAATGACTTAATTGGAATATTTCTGATCTGGAGATTAAGCGTACATGCGTGAGACTTTTGAGTCCAGTTCTTGAGTGCGGGGTTGTACGGAGGAATATCATACTGGGACGAAAACGCTGTCCAGTTCTTCCAGGTCTTCAGTGATGATGTAGATCATCTCGTGATCTAAACTATGACTATTGCTTTTGATAATTTTTCTGTATCCTTATTCACTTTATTTTTTATTTCCATTTTGTAGTTCATGGATTGGTTCATCATTTTTCTTGACAGTCACCTGTCAAGGTTTACCAATTTTATTTCCTACCAATTGTAATAACAACAATATTAATGCTGGTGATGATATTATTGATAATAATAAACAAATTTATCTATCTGATGGTAAAACAGTCACAATTACACTCATTGTACATGGAAATCTAACTTTAGGTGAATTACGTGTTTATCTTTTAAATTTTTGTCTACATGGTTACACATCAAGTAACAATTCCAATGATAACGGTAACAATTGCGGTGGTAGAGTCACCAGTGGTGGTAGTAGCAGTAGTAGTAGTGGCATTCAATGTCAAGACAATAATGTTTCACATTCAATAACAAATTCAATGTATCAGTTAGAATTACGTATAATAAATGTGGAACAGACAAATTCAAATGATTGTATATTACATCATAATATTGATAATGAACTGTTGGTGAATTTATTTTTATTCTTTCCTAATTGGACTAGAAATTTCTTAGATAATCGTGATCATATAAATAATGATGTTTCATTTGTTCAGTAAGTGATTACAATGATGTATTATTGATTGTATGTTTTCCTTAGTTGTTGTCAAGGTGGTCACCATCGAATTTTCTTTCGCTTTGTCGGTTCTTTTTCTACTGATATCAAATATGTAAAGCTGTTTTGCAATACCTTCTTCGTATTTTAAATGTGTGTATCAATTTAATCTAGTCAGTGAAGTAGTTGACATAGTGACCCCTTCACTTATTTTGGAATTTAGGTCAGTTTTGGTAGGTTGGTGACTGATGAGATTTTAATCTGGAGACATAAAAGCCAGTTCACTCCACTAGTGGCATAAATGGGATTTCTATCCGTGCATGAAAAATTGAGCATACTATTGAAAACTTTACTCTTCATTTTCTGGTGACTGAACTTCACTTTGTGTATATGTATAAGAGTTGCGTTGTTTGCTATTATATGATGATAGGTGTTTTTGAGATATTCTTTTTGTATAATGAAATCATAAAGTGAGCTGTATTGTGGCTCGATGTAGGTTACAAGTTAAAAACAGTCAATCGGTTGAAGCTTGTAACCTATCAGTTTTGGTAACCAAAAACGGTGCCGCTGCCATCGCACACGTTAACGTTATATTCTGATCATCAATAAGAGAGATAGAAAAAATGATACTATATACACAAAGTTGGTGGATAACGGATGTTCTTTATTGTCTTTGTTATACTTTAGGAGAGATGATGTGAATATTGATGTTTATGTCAATTCTGTAATTGATATTCATTGAATGTAGAAAAAAAACCGAACTGTTAATTAATTTAAAAATCACATTGGACAGTGCCAAAAATACACCAGTGTTCTATCTTGTCATTAAGTTGAACTAATTAACATACTTATGTGGTAATAGTTGTTGTTCGTAGTTCTCCACGTCTCGGCCCCATACAGTAGAACTGTCTTGACTTTTGTATTGAAAATTTTGATCTTGGTGTTGGTTGACAATTGTTTTGAGTTCCAGATGTTCTTCAGTTGTAAATATGCTGCTCTTGCTTTGCCGATCCTCGCCCTCACATCTGCTTCTGATCCACCATGTTCGTCAAAGATGCTGCCCAGATATGTAAAGGTTTCCACATCCTCCAAAGCTTCTCCGTCAAATGTAATTCGATTGTTGCATTTTGTATTGTATCGGAGAGTCTTGCTTTTCCCTTTGTTCATATTGAGACCTACTGTTGCTAGGTAATAGTTATAGTTGTCAATTAATACTATTCACTGGTATAAAGTATTTAAATTGATTCCCTTTTTGAAATATCAATGATAATCTCTGGGTTTTTTATATCATCTTCCAACTTTGTTATAATTATTTACCTAATTCTTTTCCAGTCTGGAATTGTCCGCAAAATTAATGTTTACCAGTAACGAACTATCATCGTCCACTACTGAATCATCAACTACAACACCTGGCTCTTTACAATTTTCTTCTTATTATCTTAAAGTATTTGATAATATTGAAGTCAATGCAACACAACAAAGTAGTAGTGATATTGCCCTAGGTCGTCTTCATACTACTGACAATACTACTACCACTATTAGTAATAATAATAATAATAATTCTCTGGAAGACGACGAAGATCATTTACTGCCATCAGAATTAAAGATCTTCGATTCAATAATTGATCGAAATTTTGAAGAAGAACAACTTGCAAACAATAATAATAGTAAATGTGGTAGTTTATTGGTAGATAGTAAATTGAAGATAGACGACTCTGATGCACTGAAATGCACTCAACAGTTGGATATGGATCGTGAAGGTGAATTCAGTAAGTTGGCATTTTACTACTCGTCAATTACTACTTTTAATATATATATAAATGCTATACTACACAAACTAAACAAGTAGGATTTTGAGGATGATTGTCTTCGCATAACCTTCAATAAGTAGTGTTTTCAAATAAGTCATTATGATTATAATAGATTGATTGAGTTGAATAATGATAAAACTCTTTAGAGAAAGAAAAGTACATTTTTCCTCAATAGCTCAAGTTTCATTAAACTTTGAAGAGGAACACATGAAGAAATAAACTGATTAATTCAACGACTAAATAGATTATCCTATGTGATTGTTCAGAACTTGCAGCACAATGGAATTCCCAAGTGTCGTAATATGGCATCACAGAACGATGCAATCTTACCCGTATGTGTAAGTCCTAATGGAGGACAACAATATCTTTTTTTATATTTTGCATAGCTCTATTTCAATAATTCTTGGAATTGAAATGGTAAACAAGATTTGTTTTAGCTCAAAGAGATCATTTCAATGGGGTTGTGTTCTTTGAATGTGAGTAGTTTAGTTGCAAAACTTTGCTGTCCCTCTAGGTAACCTTATCAACACAACCTGCGAATTACTGGTGAGTTCTTCAGAGGTATCTACATTTGACGAGCATCTTGTTTTATCAACATTAAATGCACTTGAGTTGTTGTCAGTATCTGTTCTATCATTATCTGCATAAAATATTGATTGTATTCCGCCCCCCCTCACCTTTTTTTTTACTCGGGATTACTCGCAGTTTCGTAGTTGCAGTGTTTTCCGAAAACTGACAATTTAAAGCGACTTAGAATGGAGTAAAATTGTGTGCCTATGTATACGGATGTACTGTTAATTCCATGAACTATAATCCGTTAATAACATGGTTGAATGATTATTGCTTGCCAAAAAGCTGCGTTGTTGATAAAAATCACTTATCCTGTCAATCGATACATCAATAGTTGATCAATAAAGAGAGTCATTCTCTTACTGTTTGCAAACTTGTATGTAGAAGAATGTGATATTGAGCGCCATTGAGAAGGTCAGTCGATGGTAATCAGATGTTACCTAAAGGACAAGTGGATTTCATTAGATAGTAAAAGGATCAATTTCATATGCATTAGAATGGTATATAAATAAATTAGTATTTGTGCATTTTATCCCGTTGCCCAATTCACTTGCTCAATCACATTGTCTGTTGTGGGATTAGCGCGTAGCACACCGCGTACCAGTATCATATTTTGGGCACCGCCCGTCACAACATGATGAAAATACAAATGAACATTGATAAAACTTATTTAAATAAGTAATTCAGGAGATGGGATTTCACCACCCCACTAACCAATGAAATTGACATATTTATTTGTCAACAGACCTAATTCTTAGTCATTCTGTATATTTAGGTGTACATCTCCTGAAATCTTTGACTGGATTTTAAAACGAGAAAAACTCATTCATTCCCTATACTCAGGATATTGTTAAAATTGTTCGTTCGACCACCTAATAGGTGAACTATCCATTCTGAAATTCACCTCTCTAAAGAATGCATACCTGTTGAGAATAATTGAGAAAAATATGCAGGAGAAACATCCTTAACAGACCAAATACAATGTTTAAAAAGAAAACGCTGTTAGCGGGTCTTCACTTTAAAGACATTGCTGATTTTAGGTTTAAAAACCGTCTAGAAACATTAATTCGAAAGATATTTAATACAGCAAATCTTCATATAAACTGCTACAGTTATCCTTTTATATCTTCATATGAATGATAAGTTGCTACGACTGATTAGCCCAATGTACATATACCAGTCCACCTGTCTCTGTGAATATATATGTGTAAGTCGTTCGTTAAGGTCATATCTTTGTTCCATTCCGGAGCATCTATCACTATGGTTTAGAGAAAGTCAACACAAATCAATAAACGTCATCCATTCCCTAACATGTAGAAACCGTAAACTTAAGGTTCAAATTCTATCTATGTATCATATACAACCTATACTCGTATTATTTAAGATACATATTCCACCATCACACAAACATCATTGTCTTCCTCTGAAAATACCTTTACTCTTTTTTTTGTTTTCTCCTTTTTCTTTTTGGTTTATAGTTTTCAATACTGATCAACGTATTGAATTCTTATTAAATTTGAGTAGGATTGCATTAGCTTTAAATCATTCTAATGTATATCATAGTATTATGCAACTACTCAATTGTATGCCATTGCATAAAAAATTAATTAAATTTATTAAAGATAGTTTAATCCAATTAGTTGATAAGAAAATTATTGAACGTTGCAATGAACAGTCTACTGAACGTAAGTTAATGATATTTATGCCTTTTTTTCAAGATTTATTTAATGGTGGTAGTAGTAGTAGTAGTGTGGTGTGGTCTACTTATATACATATAAGTAATATATGGCAATGGTCAGACATAGAATGTATTTTGGCAGAAGATCGATAAGGAAAGAACTGAAAGGAGGCGCAATTGATAGAAAAATGCATGAATAATGGAATTAAAGAAGATGGATTGATATTTACAGAAGGAACAGTGAAGATTGAAACTATTGATCGTTATTTTGCAAATTAACTGTTGACTGTATGGTTATCAGAATTTAGTGAGATAGTCTGTAATTTGTGTCTAAATACATTCGATTGTCCCCAACTAGTGTTTGTACACTACAATAGTTTTAGTAGTAGTAGTAGTAGTATGATCATATCTTCATTTTAAAGAAAATCGTACCTTGATCAATTAAACAGTGATTTTTTTAACGACTTTTTTTCCCTAAACTGTACTCAAGTCGCCAAAGTAGGTGCCGTAATAGAGCAATTCTCAAGAACTTCACTATTTGAACACATACGTGATTCATGAATTATTTTGTTTTTAATTTTATGAGACAGTTGTTAATTATACAAACCATCAAATATTGTGCAAAGTAGATATTGTTTACAAAATATCCATCTTTTAAGGCGTAAGCGAACTATCCATCTTTGAACCACAGGATGAGTTTACTTCTCAACACTTCTCTCCGTCCCGCTTTATAATTCTGAAACATAGGTATTTGTAGGTTCCTGGTATTAGATACAAGCATTGCTTGTATATTTTGTATGGGTTAGAAGTAGGGTACTGGGTAAAGAAAGGAAATCTGTTGATGAGATGCTGAATGTTTGTCAACTGAGGTGGTTAGGACATGTGTTATGTCTGCCTAACCACCGCCTACCTCGACGGGCTATGTCCTCTGGTGTATAAGTAGGCTGGAAGAAAGCTAGATGTGGTCAAACGAAACATGGCATCAGCCCAAGAAGTCATTGACATTTGGATTGAGCCATGTTAATGAGTGTAGACTACCTGGTTGATGTCTACGTGGTTATCATAACCAATGGTTATAGAATTTGAATGATATGGCGCAAAAGCGTTTGCAATGACGCAGGTACATCCATTCTTTGTCTTCTCCATATTCCGAATTCCTCAACTTATTTTGTTGTTTATTTCATTGATTTATATTTTGTATTCGAGTCGTATCTTCGATACCTAATCTTCCTCAATACCTCTTATACTAACTAGCTCTAATATTCATGGATTTGGCCTGACAAAAATTCATCTCTGTGTAAATGGGGTATGTGAACTTGAACCAATGTACATACATACCAGGTTCTATGTTGTAGCTGAATGAATAACTGAAACCTTGTAACCATAAAGAAGTGGTCATGAATATATATTGTATTTGTGATAACATTTCTTTCTTCTTTCACTTTCATGACATTTGGAAACTCTCAACACAAATTATCCAAAGATTATAACAATGTCCAGGTTTAATTAACATTTAACAAGTAAATATTTACAATGTTTATGTAAAAGTCTTTCAACAACGATGTACTATTATTCATATCCACTCGTAGTCGTTTACAATTAGTCTTCATCTTATCATAACTTTCTGTTTACCGCTTAATGAATTTGATGTATGAATTCTATGGTAATCACTTGTTGTTTCTTCGGAGGTTAGATATAGAGGAGAAAGAAAATATACGAACTTTTCTGGTGGTTTCTCAGTTGTTCGATTTACGCTTGATTTCGAGCATTCGATCTAACCGCGTAATGACACACGACTGACTAATCTAATAATTAATTAAGTAGAACAAATTTGAGTCAAGAAAATTTGCCGCAATAAATTCACTTTTTGTGAAATGGAAGCTCAGGGATCTTATTATTCTGTCGTATTACTTACTTACGCCTGTCAGTCCCAATGGAGCATAGGCCGCTGACCAGCATTCTCCAACCCACTGTGTCCTGGGCCTTCTTTTCTAGTTCTATCCAGTTTTTGTCCATCCTTCTCATGTCTGTCTCCATTTCTCTGCGTAATGTGTTTTTTGGTCTTCCTCTTCGCCTTTGACCTTCAGGTTTCCATGTGAGAGCTTGTCTTGTGACGCAATTGGGTGATTTCCTCAAAGTGTGTCCTATCCACTTCCATCGCTTCTTCCTGATTTCTTCCTCCACTGGAATGTGGTTTTTTGTCTCCCACTGTAGAATGTTGCTGATATTGTCTGGCCAACGGATCCGAAGTATCTTGCGTAGGCAACTGTTAATAAACACCTATATCTTCTGGATAATGGCTTTCGTAGTTCTCCAGGTTTCCGCCACATACAGTAGAACTGTCTTGACATTCTATCGTATAACTAACTTGATTATCAGATACGTTAAGAAAGCGCAATTACAACATTTTGTTCGCCGTATTATTATTATTATTATTACTATGTATATTCTTATTTTTTATTTTGTATTTAGCTCTCTTATCACAAACATGGTTTCATCATTTACTTACAAAACCCAATGTATCAACTGGAGTATTTCATTTATTCAATGATAAACAAATCAATTTAGAGAATACACCGAATTACATTGAATTATTGTATACAATTCAAGTTTTATATTGTTTAATGATGCCTAGTTGTTTAGTGAAACATTATCATTTCATTAAATTGAATGAAGATCATAATCAATTTCATACTTCATGTAATAATGGTAATAATATGTATAATTGTCAAGGCTTCGTTCTTCCTAATACCACTACTACTAATAATAATAATAATGATAATCGGAATATCAGTAGTAACACTATGCCAAGGACAATAGATTTTACTACAAACAATTTGTTTAATCAAATTCCAGATTGGTCAGATTCCATAACTATCACCGTAAGTATTTTATTAAATGAATTTATATGTATTATGTGCTATGATTTAAGATAATTGGTAGGAGGTAGTGATCGATTATAGGTTTTTATGTTTGTGGTGCTGATCATCGAAAGTGGATTATGCAGCTTATAAGAATTTGTGAGATAAAAAAGGTATCATTCAATGTGTACGTCAGAATTCTCGTTGTATCTTCCGATCTCTACGCGTATATTAAGCATTAGGATAGCACACTTGTTATGTAGTCTCTTTCTTAAAAACGGAAAGGTATTGCAAGTCAAGTATGAGTTGTGGAAAATCATCTGAAATTGGAAATATGTATCAATTCAGTGCGAACTCATTTTTTAAACTAAGCATTCTGAGTTCTTCTCTTCTCTATTGCTCGTATCTGCTGGGATCACCGGGTAAGTAATAGTGAGGTTAGACACAGGGTATTAGGGAATGATGGTAAATGAGTTGATGAGGTCATGAATCTTCATCGTCTGAGATGGTTGGGCCACGTGTTACGTATACCTGAACAACGATTACCACAACACGCTATGCTGATTAGTGTTGCGGATGGTTGGAAGAGAGTTAGAAGCGGGCAAACCAAAACGTGGTATCGGAGCATGAAGTCACTAACTTCTAGTCTGAGCCATGTTGGCAGATGCAGACTACTTGGTTAGGGTTTGCGTGACTATCGTAACCAATGGTCGGAGACTCTGTTTGACATAGCTCAGAATCGATCACAATGGCGTAGGTGTATACACTTTTTATCTTCCCTTAAACCTTGAGATTAAAATTGCTTCATATCTGTCTTTCTTCCTGTACTATATCCTTATATGCGATCTTTCTTTTATATATTACCACCACTAAATTAACTACTATGAATCCGGTGTTCATCTTGTTGTGCTGGTGAGGTATAGCAACTTGGTCCAATGCATAAAGGTGCCTGGTCCTACGTTGTGACTGACTGACTGACTCTTGCTATGAATATGATTGGAGATTGAATAGTTTCAAACTGAAATGATTATAGTCTTCCATAGTTTACAATGATTTTCTATGTGCTATGAGTTCACGACTAGAACTACCATTGTCAAATTATGTCTTTTAATTATCAAATAATTGTTTTTTGTCTGTTTATTTCAGCTGCTTCTACTTCGTGGTGGTGCCTTAAACTTACTTCTTTCGTCTCCACTTTTAGTATCCTCATTCACTCCCACATCATCATTATATCATAAACTTATTAACTGTGATAAGAATGGAGGAAAACATGCTTTATCCCATGATCACTTACTCGATTCCTATTCTTCTCTTGGGCTTTCATCTTTTGCTAGTATTGTTAATAAAAATGATGACAATCAGATTATTTTCTATGACACAACAATTCATTGGAAACTACTCTATCACATACGTCTATGGCTATTAAGATTAATTCGTGTATTACTTATTTGTACAGCTAATACATTAGTATTATATAAACTAGATTCAACATCAGATTATATGTGTAATGTATTCAAAAAGTCATCATTTTATCAGTTATTAATTTCTCTAGCAGTCTCTGTGAAAGATTCTAGTTCCTGTCGGAATGATTTTTCATTTACCAATTCTTTACGACAAAATTCACTACCACTGGCGCAGTCGTTATCAGATAGTACTAATACTACCACTGCTACAAAGAAGATGATAACAGAAACCAATGCTACTGGAAATCTTGATGGTACTAAGGATAGTGATGATGGTGATGTAGATAATGCAGAGTGTAATATTGAACATATTTGTAAATTACTACTTCATACTTATAAATTAACTAGTAGTACGAATCATCCTGTACTAGGTGGAGATTATTTTCTACTTTTGCACGCTTTACACGTTGCACAGTTGACAATTGTATCTAATGTAAGTTGCTTATCTCCCTCCCTTTCGATGTGTATGGTGTGTATTTATTTTAATGCTTGGAACTATTTCACGGCAATTTAATAATATCATCGCAAAGCCCATTAGTTGACACTTTTTTCAATATTCAATAAACCTAAATTTTCTTCATGGAAACTCTAAATGAAGTGTGGGTTAATTAAAGTGTTGAATAGGATTTACATTTCGTTAGCTTGATGCTCAGTGATAGCTGGTCTCGGTTTACATCATCCTCTCTCTGTGTGTGTGTCTGATTCCAAGTCCGCATGCGAACACTTTAACTATGGGATTTGTCAGAAATTGAAATCGTTATTTCAGATTAGACAGATATTTAAATCAATATCATTGTTAGTTTTTCAGTTAGTTTTTGTGTAGCATTCCTTATTGTTTTTAACTGTATGTTTATTCATAAATGCAGTACTGAAGGGCACATGAATTCCTGTTCTCACTTATTATGCCTATAATCAGGGTATCAATTGGTGTCTGTAGGATATGACCTTTGTAAGTAGAAGTCATGTATATATTCCAAGAGTATTTGGTCTTGAAAATCTTTAAATGATCAATGTTGAAGTTAAGCCTAATGTACTCTAGACACCACTTCGCTCGACAAGTCCTCGAATAAAAACACATTTGGACGGGAAGGTATTTATATTCCAAACAACACAGGGTTAAATGAAAGTAGGAATCTCAATAAGAAAAACGTTAGTTTATTTATAGTTCTTACACAAGGAGTTTCTAAAGTTTTCTCCAGTTATCCTCCCCAACACAATTCTTCATCGAGCATGATTCAAGCCAATCTGTATTGCTCTAACAGTACTACGTACTGATGCGTAATCGAATGATGAGACTGTAATCTTTCTTTAACTGAGGTGATCTAGCAGTCTGTTACACATTTTATCCCACTGCCTACTTCTGTACACTAATCTGTTTGATATGAAGTCTACTACTGAGTATAAAAAATTAACTGCATCCAGGTTGTAAGTTACTATCTAAGAAATATTATTTCCATTTTCATCTTGATAACTTCCTCAGTCAGTGTACTCATTTTAAGTGTTTCAATTTGTTCTAATTCATAACTGACTAGTAGTAATAATCCCAGATCTATCTTAAATTTGCATTGAACTATCATCTCTCAAATAGAAAAAACCAAGCTCGTCTTATTGATATATTAACAACTGTAGACTTAATAATGAACTAAATAGACATAATGTCACAATTGATTGATCACTGGGTGGTGATCAATGTCATGCGTATCAAGTCCTGTTTAGTGCTGATCGAATGCTATTGATCAAGTTGCAATGTGACCACTAGTCTAGGTGGCTCAACACTGCGTGCACTATGTTGAGATAAGATGGTGGTTGAAGGTCGTCAACAGGACATAATATGCTCAATTTCTCAAACTTTTATTCAATTTTAATTAGTCAGTTTTTTATAGACAATGTAGAACTTAACCTGTCAAATATAAATCATTTCGAGTTATGATACTTAACACTAACATTTACCATAATGTAAGTTAAATAAATTGAAAAAACAATTAAATACATAGAGTTGAGATCATGAGTCAATTGAAG
>NC_031502.1:56820675-56838658 GCF_000237925.1 Schistosoma mansoni
GCTTCAATTGACTCATGATCTCAACTCTATAAAATTACTAAATTCTCCACAAAACCCCTTCTGATAATTAAATACATAGTTAATTGACGAAGTATTGGCGCATCCAAATTGTTAAAAAGTATGAAATGTATTCAGTCTCGAATTTAGACGAAGGTAAAATATTTATCCGTTTCATACTACTCAGATCTAAATTCAGTGGTAAATGAATTGGATAGTAAGTTACCCTCAGAATACTGTGCGAGAATCCGTTGATATAACACAGTTATTAAGTGCAAATTACTTTACGGTTAGGATTTAAGCTACACTTTATTTGTGAGCATTAATGTTTTTAGCCGTGATGTAGTTCGCAGTAGTTGGATTAGGACTTGAGTCTTAAACCTGGAGGTTAAAATTCAAACGCCCTAACAAGTACGTCCCTACTCGCTCAGAAACAATTAGTCTACATCTTTGATATAGGTAGCTTGTCAACGTGATATTCAAGCCTTGATCCTATAGATTGATGAATGATATACACATCCGTTGAGACATACTTCTAATAAGCATATCTTAAAGGCTGATGATTTTCGTGTAATCGCGTCGTAGATGATAGTTATTCATTCTCAATGGTATCATTCATCAGTTTATCTAGAAATTTACTGTTTTTACATTTAGTCTAGTGAAATAATCCCTGTTATGTTTCTTAGATATCCTTAAATGAAGTGAAAAATTATTGGCTTAAAAGTAATATAAAAAGTACTTTTGGAAATCTATTCTTAACTGGATGGCAAACAAGATATGGTTGTGAAAATCCAATGGAATATTTAAAAGATTTCAGTATGAAACCTAATCGTATTGGTAAACTGCATTCATGTACTGATATAAATAATGTACAAGAAAATAATTTATTAAGAGGTAAGAATTTTATTATTTTGTACGTGAACGTTTTGATCATAAACTTCCTAACTCCCTCATAATCCCCAGAAATCTACTTTTTAACACTGAATTGTGTAAGGACGGCTCGTTGGTAAACTCTAGGAAGCCTCAAGAAGCCCAGAAAGAGCCGAAGATATTCCATCCAATCACTGCTAGGGGAATATTCTAGAATGTCGACGTGTAGCTTCCCCATTGGATGGATAAGAATGACCCCCTCTGTGCCTATTGGTTGTCCGAAATGATGATTTACTCTCAGTCAAAAACTATAAATACATGAGATTTCTGTACTATATTTTGACACTGTTTTGGGGAATAAAATTCCTACTTACTAGTCTTCTGTCTCCTCACTTGCGACGTTGCGGGTTCGATCGTTCAAGTAGTCTAGTAGTACGCGACATAGCAAAAATCAACCTCTAGATATAACAGTTGAAAAGCAGAAGGCGATAAGTGTAGAATAAGCAATACTTCAAGGCTTAGTTTATGTATAGAAGACAAGAGTATTCTAGTATTACATATAACCTTTTGTTTCTGAAAGATATACTAAAATTGGTAATACAGTGGTGAATTGTCTAATCTATTGCCTTCTAAAATTGTCTCAGAAGTTTCGATAGAACTCTGATTGGTTGGAGTACTTGGTATTATTTTTCCAGGTTTTTAAGGGTTTCTCGGGGAATTATCCAGGGTTACTAACAATACTAATTTAAACAATTAGTCCCTTTTATAAATTTCGATAATACAATGAGAAGACAATGTTTATCAAAATTATGTGCTATATTCGGGCAATACATTTCGAACAATCTAATCATCTATATACTTGTTAAGACATTTGTATATGAAAATAAAAATGTCAACTAGACAGGTTAAAGGTAAGCTGTGACAAAAAAAGAAAATAAATAAAGTACACAAAAACAATGTGATAACCACTCTGGATAGTAAATCAGTATTAGCAAGGTAGGTCAAGGGTAAGAACAAATTGTTGTTGGAAACATAAAGGGGGTTTCAATTTCATATAATTCTGATAAACTTCATCTTCTCATTGCATTTTCGCAATATACGAATTAAAACGATAATTAGTTTTTTCGTAGTCTCTATAATGGTTTTAGTCACAGATTAAACTTAGTTAGGCAATCATTAAAAAACCAGGAGGCAATGGATCGTTTTTTCTCGTTCGTTTGGGATTCTTCAGCAGTACAGATAAACAATCCCACAGAATATCGATCCTGATATATATATATATATATATATATATATATTCTGGATAAGTTTTTGCTCTAATTTCTTTCCATTCATAGATAAATCAGCTTCACCGAAAAATGATCTGTCAGTTGAATCCTTCTCTCAACTTGCATTAACGGAAAATAAATTTCAAAATATCAATGAAGATATCCACCCAGTTATTGATATCGAACAAAGAGTTACTAATAATCTGTCTAATTCAACTCGTTTATCCTCATCAGCATTATCTTTATTATCATGTGAATCTACGTTGTCATCATCTTCCTCATCGTCAACATTATCTTCTGTTCGCCAGTTACACTCATTATCATCGTCAAGTTCATCTAATAATGAGAATATTGATGGTGGAGGTAATAATAATGGTCGTAGTAGTAATAGTAGTAGTAGTAGTAACAGTAGTAGTAGTGGTAGTAGTAATAATAGTGATTCCAATGATATTGAAGATAGAAATCTGTCGAAATTATTATATTCTAACTTTCATGAACAATGCTTCAATTCTTTTCGAAGTGGTGAAACTCAAGGTTCAGTAATCATAGAGGCATTAAACTGTATTACATGGTATCATTGCTTGCATCCACAGAATGAATTTTGTACATTTTTAAAGTATCCTTTATCATATAAAATGTTAGTTAGTTTATCACAGAATCATTCAACAGTAGATGATCATCGTAGTTGCTGTGATCGTCGTGGTAGCAATCATCGTAAACGTTCACGTCAATATCGTCGTTATCAACCTCCTTCTGTTCTTCAGTCTCATTCTTATCAATATGATTATAATTATCAATTAACTGGTGCAGATTTATTACAAGATTTATTATTTTCCGATTCATTAATTATTCGCATATCTACAAGATATTTTTTGCATACTTTATTAACATTTACTACAATTGAGAATAGAGATTATGCCTATTATGCATTGGAACAAATGTTCAATTGGTTACCTGTAAGTTGTGTTACCTTTAGTTTGTTTATCAACTGTATCTAAATCTATGTATATTAACTTGTTAATCGTCTAGTTATTTGTTATATCGATTGAGTGAGTGTGTGCGTTCTTGCTCAGTTGATATATATGAACGTGCTGGTTCCCGTCAATCAGAAAGGAGTGAATTATCGATCAAAGCAATCATACACAATATCCGTATGAAGTCTTGAGTGCTTATCAGTCCTGCTTTCTGCATAGCCCAACCAGTTAAGTCCAGGATACCAATAACTGCCTCTACAATATGAATCATTATTCTCAAACATACTGGGTTTATATATCAATCAGACTGACCGGATCGTACCATAAAATAAAAAATAATATTCGTACAAGATTTAGCTAAATGTGGCTGTGAGTAGGGGAACAGTAATTAATGGACTAGAGATAACTCAAGAATGGTAAATCGTATAATAATAGTCTATAGATCAAAATAAAGCTTATAATTAGAGGGACATGAATATGAATAGTCAAGTTACTTAGCAATTATACAATAGGAAATATACATATCACATTGGTCCATAAATAGTCCTCAGAGTTACCATTCATAATTCTCCACGGGATATAACAAAAGTCAAATGGAATAAGGGCACAGCAAGGCATGGGCGGTTACCATTCATAAGTCTCCACGGGATATAACATTATCAAGATATCATCTGTTTTGAAATATTTTTGAGAATATATATTGTGTTGGTCAATAAGAATATTTGAAAGTGTAGTTTATGCTTCCGATTTATAGTATTGGTAGGTTCAATTATCACTAAGTCTTAAGGTTTAAATAACCAATTTAGTTGTATTTCAACCATCTGTGAAGCAAATATCTAATAGATAAATCTTTACATGTTTCCCACCTTACATCATCTTGTCACAATTATTGAGATCTATTATCTTGGGACAATTGCTCGAATCTAGTCGAATGACTGAGTAAACTTAAGGATAGATATGGGATAATTGGCATAGGTGACAAATCGATTGACGAGGTAGTGATGTTCAATCGATTGAGATGCTTACGACTTTTGTTACGTATACCTTACCATTGCCAACCTGGACGAATAGTGCTTGCTGATGCAGGAGGTAGTTACAAGAAAACTAGAAACGACCTAATCAAAACATAGGGGTCTGTGCAGTAGCCGCGATCACGGGTTGGCGACACTGAGAGACGCAATTGTGAATCATTCACATTTGCACAGTTGCATTCACTTTTTACCTAGCCTCAATCTTGAATTCAGGTATTCCTTCATACAAACCTTTACACTCTGTTTTTTCAAATCACATCCCACGGTTGAGTCTACCTTGCTATCATTACTATTACAATATTTTTGTGTCGTTTGTTATTTTCATTCATTCCTGCTAATCAGACATGACGATTTGAGTCAACGTAAATCATTGCTAGGTTTCATGTTGATGATCTCTGTCGAAATGAAATTGCTGGAAACGATTATAAACAACTTAAGATTGTAATTGAGATGATGGAATAGATTTTTAGCTCAAGTGGATGCTTTAGTCATGTAGCTTTCATTGTTCTTCTGACCAACATCATCAGCGCAAACGTCCTGTCCAAGTGAAATATTCGAATTTCTTCCTGTATGATCTACAGCTTGTCCTGATGATCTCAATTGTGATCTGTTATTGTTGATCTTTAACCTGTCGTTGTCTACCTCTTTATTTTGATTGTTTCTCCCTTTGATCGGCTTCTCGGTGCTATATTTGCTTATGATTTCCCTGATTGGTTGATAAATTGAATCAATTTCTGTTTTTGTTGATTGAACTGAGTATCAAGCTTCTGTAAAATACTTAGGTGTTTTTCGTATTTCCTCTATCCGGGATTTCAACATTTTTCTAGTCGAATGTTTGTCCATGAACATCGATGCAAGCGAAGATATATCATGGCGTTTGACCTCTAATCGATGTTCATTCAGGCGAAGATGAGGAAGGTATCTACTTTTTCTTGTGGTGTGTATCTATTTACTATGTCTTCTCTAATATTTCGATTCATTTCGTTATCGTCAGAATGAATAAAACATTTTGTAATTATTATGATCAATAGTTGATGAAGTTGGCTGATATAGACCAAAACCGGTCGAAACGACACAGATGTATTCATTCTTTGTCTTACTTCCAGATCCTGAATTTTAAAATTATTTCATACTGTTTATCTTTTTAAAATCATATGGACTGTGCTTATAGTTTATTACCACTGGTACTTCTATCAATGCTTTTATATCCCTTTCCGTTTGCTGATGATACTTTGTTGTAGTTTGGATTGATACAGATTTATGCCTAATTCTGAATATTAAAGCAATTAGTCTCTTTGATAAATTTCGATAGTGTAATAAGAAGACGAAGATTATCAGAACTATGGGATGAGATATTAGCGCAATACATTTCGAACAATCTGATCACACATATACTTGTTAAGAACATTTATATATATAAATAAAAGGTCAACTAGATTGGAAATGGGGCAAAGGGTAAGATTAGACAAGGATAATAATAATAAAAATAATGTGAAAACAATTTGACACATAATCACTCTAAATAATAACCTTATATTACCAGGGTAGGTTTAAGGAGAGAACAAACTGTTTTTCTTATTTGGTCATTTGATTCTATTTGTTTTTGCAATCATTTTGGTACATGGTAAGCAGAGATGGATAGTGGCTAGCAGTGGAATCCAGGACGCGCGTTTCGTCCTATTTGGGACTCGTCAGCTGGATATATCTGCATCTCAGAGTTGATGTTCACTCCGGGACTCGAACCCAGTACCCTCGCTTCAAATGCCATCGCGTTATCCACTCGACCACTGAGTCCTGATAGCCACTTGCTTGTGCGATGGGGTGAAGTTTAAATTCATTTAGTGTTGTTTGTTTGAATCTTCCCATCGATATACATGTTCACCCACCCTAATTTTCAGATCACGATTGCTCCTCCCTATGTATGTGTGACCACGCACACACATTTGAATTGGTAAACGCAGTGGGATGTGACACAATCGTTTTCATGTCTTTTAGGTTTTGAACGAATCATGGGTCTCATTCTTTCTTTGATAATGACCTTCGCTTCACAATACGTTTTATTGATGACTGATTTAAGCCTTTGTTTCACCTCTAAATGGTAAGGTGATGTAGATAGGCTTTTTCTCCACCAATGCTACAGTAGGTCTCACTGTGCTATGAACTTTCCATCTATTAATAAATTTAGGTGGATAACCATTCCCCATTAATGTCTTGTTTAACAACTTATCATCGTCATCAATAGCGTCGTTTGTGCAAATACGATCAAGCCTGTTAAATAGGCACCTTACCAAACCCCGATTGTTCGAAATGTATTGCGCTAATATATCAAATAGTTCTGATAATCTTCGTCTTCGTAATCCTGAATTAGCTCTAGCTAAATCTAAGACGTTTCGATTAGCTCTCTGATCAGTATACTGCATATATATTTGCCTCTACGTTATAGCCGACAACTCGAAACACAATACTAAAGTGACCTTAGATTTGCATAGTATACACAGAAGAAAGAAAACCTTGGGTAGCTATATATATATATATATATATATATATATATATATATATATATACAAATCCTATTGACTTGATTCTATCACCATTAATAGTAAATATCCAAATTTTGTATTTCAGAATTACGTCCTATCAAAAATAACACAATCTGATGAATATTTTAATTTACTTGATCTGATGAGTATTTTAATTTACTTGTTCAAATCATTCCATTTATGCATAATCATGAACAATTTTTACAAAGTGCCCATCAATGGCTTAGAGATGAAATTGTTTGGCTTCGATCAATGGTTTGTTGCTTTTTATATTTTTCTATGGTTTCATTAGATGATAGTTGGTTTATATCATTTGTAAGAAGTGGATAATTAATTATTTATATTCGACTATTTGTCAATAAGGTAGGTAGGTAGGTATATGGAAAGTTTTGTTACTTACTTACTTACGCCTGTCACCCGTCGTAGAGAAGCATAAGCCGCACATCAGCATTCTCCATCCAACCCTGTCCTGGGCAATCGTTCTCAGTTCTTTCCAGTTGTTATTCGTCCTTTTCATATCTGCTTCTATTTTCCAGGCGTAATGTGTTCTTTGGTAGGAAAGTTTTGTACTATTTCAGATTTTCTTTTATGTTTGTTATCGTTCGTCGTCTAAATCATGTTAGATAAGTCATTCTATCTTTACGTAAATCAGTACAGATAATTTAATCGTTTTCCCGTTATCATTTTAAGTAAAAAAATGCATACTTTATATATAGTGTCATGTCTTCAGGCACTAATCAATATCACGTGATAAAGAGACTATTCAGAATTCCGATTTGAATTCTATTTTCCGTCCCTCATCTATGTTTTCCTCTTTTACTTAATATCTTAGACCAAATCAATGTCTAATCCGCACATTCAACATTGAGCCGATGCAAACTACTTTTTTATTAGTTCGCTATTCATAAGCTTTCCTTGTATTGAGTTATAAGAGGACCCAGCAATGACCTTCTACTAACTATGCAATAAAATTATAAATAATCATCGGAAAATTCTCCCGAAAGTTTGAGCTTTTTCAATATTCGCCCCGTTATAACACTCATTTAGCTGGTTGTCTGACATTCTTGTTTTTCAGTGTGATTTAAGATACTAAGAAGAGGGAGAATTACTATCTTGCAAGCGGTTCGTATTTAAATGCTATGCAGTTGTGTTTGACATTTGTTCTTTGTCACCTTTGAACTTCAAATAGATTTCTGTTGACAACCAAACCTGAAGTGCTTTTTTGTGTAAATTATAGTTTCCTAACAGTGTACGATCATCTGTGACGGAGATAGTTGTTCTTTTACAGGTCTGATAGTGCCATCTAAAGACCATGATTGGCTGCTTCTAAATGAAAATCTAACTGTATTCAAAATGCAATGGAATTTTCAAAATGCTTTTTATATCAATTAGATGATTACTAAGATAACTAGTTGAGATTATTTTCAAGCCCCATTTAATCAGATTATCATAAAAAGTTCCGTATTCTCCTCTCCTCTAGAGTTTTTTTTATTCATTTTATTGAATGAGTTCGCAAATATCATGATATCTGACTGTGGACCTTAGTGTGCTCCACCTTCTGATCAGGAATATTTACTACATATTATTTCTTTCTTCATTTTTATCTGATAGATAACTGATCGTCAATTAGGATCTTGTGACGCATCTATTTCTTATCCTTCTGTTGATATCACTCCACCGATTTTTCATTGTGCTACATCTCCAGAATCCACTGATCAATCATCACTAGACAAAGAATCCGCATGTCTCCGACCAGACACTATTGTTCATCAATTTCATGTTATGTCCATAGAAGACAAAGATACCTTAATTTGTGGACACTTGAGAATTTGCAAATCATTGTATCAATGTATTCTAGATTCTACTCATTCTTCGGTACAATTATTAACGTGTGGAGATGATACTGATCAACTATTCGGTGAGATGAAACAAACATCAAGACAGATAAATGACTTCCCGACAAGTATTGTAAACAATGTTGATAGAAACAATGATGATAACGTCAATTGTATAAGTACTACATCGAAAACTGTAAATACTAATGATCTACAATGTAATGAAAATTCATCAAATTATTTAATAAATCAATTGTATTCAGTTAAAGTAAGTTTTATTTTTTTCACTAGTAACCTAATATTTTATTAATTATAGTAAACAGATGTTATTACGTCTTTGATCTTCCTACCCGATAATATATAGGGGAGAACTTGTCTCGACGTAGTGCCTTATGCAAACTGGCCTAATTTTGAGTCTGGAAATGAGTAAGTCCGAATTGAGACTAACTGCCTTGAGTAGATAGACGAAAACTACTCTATCACCTGGTTGGTTAACAGGCAAGAGAGCGAAAACGGAGACGGATCAACTGTAACACTACTCGATTTATTCTCGATTCTGATTCCCAATTCCGATTTAGATTGGTGTAAAAAGATACATGAATAAATAAATAAATAACGTGACCATAACGCATAAACAATTAGAAAAATTACAGTTATGTCCAAACTGGACAATAAGGTAGGGAAATAGAGTACCAATTCATAGGTTTAAATTACAATGTGTTTGAAAGAGAAAAGGATATGGCAATGAATGATACACGAAACGAAAGCCTATGGTTTGTAGAATAAAGTAGGTACAAAACTAAATGTTAGTGTTTTAAAATCTTTGAAATAAGTGAAATAACGTCCCTAATAATAGATTAAATTGTTTGTCACGGCTTTCTTGTTTCTTTGTTCCTATCAAATGCTTTACATTGTGATCGCACACTTTTCTGATACTAATGTAAAAATACTGCATGCTTGAAGTTTCCAATCCACAATCTATATTTCGGAAAAGTATAAAAATTCGGCTGGGCTCAATCAACGCTCATTATCTCGTTCACTTTCAGACTGATTTGTATCGGGATCTGACTCACGATTAGTGTGCATGTGGGGGTATTGAAAAATACGTTTCATTATCCAAAACGAAACAGTCGTTTAGTGCTTCCAGGTTTTCAATGGTAGTCTAGCTTACATTGACTCATAAATTCAACTACCAAGAAAACTAGTCCTTCTACTCGTATGTTGCAAGTTTCGACCTTACCTCAGATATTTTATTTGAAGAACCAAGTGACTCGCATGTTATGATGGTTAGAATGACAAATGAAGTTAGCTGACTTAGTGAGCACAGATAATAAATTACCAGAATAAATATTAATAGTATTGAGTGTGGTATATGCTTCAGAAATTTATGAATCTATCCGATACTTACTCTAGTAGCTAAGAATGTATTAAGAATTAAAGTCAGGAGAGCACTGTCAATGCACGTAAATGGTATTGTACTAAAGCTACTAATAAAACTCTCTATAACACTCAAAACATATATCACTCTATTCAGATATCAAACGAACACAAACTTGTAAGAGATCCTTAGATAAATCTGAATGACATAGTTCCTACTTCATTATCTAAATTTTGAATTGCTTGTGTCCAACTACTTAATTTCGATAAGTAGTACACTACGTTTGATCGTTATAATTTTTTTTACTTTGCTTGTTTGTAGGACTTAGTTGAACTTTTACTATTTCCCGCTTCGAAACAGTATAACGAAATACGCAGGTCTACAATATACTCACAAATCAATAACCATCATAACATAATAAACTGTGACTACAACAATATTAACAATGACATGATTGATCATAATTCTTATTCTCCATTATCTACATCACATTTCTCCACATTTTCTAATTTATCATGTTCAAGAAAATTAATGAATTCAACTTTTGATTTCCTCCTATCAATAACTATTCGTAATCCATTGAATAGTCAGTTATTAACAACTATGCTATATGATTTGATTTTTTCTAGTAAGTTTAAAACTATATCAGTAATGATTATGCATAACTGTCTAAAACGATGGACATGTGTTTGGTTTAGAGGAATAATCAAAAGGTTAAGAGCTGAGTAGCTTTCATTATGTAGAGTAATGTTATTATGCTACCAAATGCCCTGGTACGGCCGAGAGTAGGGAGAGTCCGCTCTCCCTCTCGAAATGCTCTCACATGGCCACGCGTATATAGCCTCTGTCAGGGAAGTCCTACTCACTGCCTTCTCATACCACGGCTGTCGCCTACGAAATTGAGAGGACATAAAGCGAATATCCGGCGCTTTAACTGGGTTGGTGGATATATTGAGAGTCTACCTATGGGAGTTGGAAAACCCTGATTCCAAACCAATGGTGCACATGGACTCCAGTGTCCTGATGGAACAAATGGGGTATGAATCAATCGTTGGTCACCGGCTACCATGGGACTGGATCTCCTGACGTTGCTCCACTGCCTTGTGGATCAGACATTTAGGTCGAAGTCTCCGTGTGTGGCCCCTAAGAAAGCCACCAGCTTCAGTTTGGGCACGTGGGCAGTTTCACAGCCCTCACACAAATGAAATGAGATTTGTGTGGCGCATATGTATCTGGTGCTTCCTTGTACCAATATTCATATGTTTAAATAATAATAATAATACCGGTAATTGGTGATTGAAAAACATCATATATTCATATTTTAGCCAATGCAAGACCTGTGAATTTCAACTGGAATTATAATTTTGGATTAAATTCTCCTAATTCAACATCATTATTACCATCATCATCAATTTTATCTGATCATATTGATAAAAGCAATTGGACTAATAATTATAGCAATTACAACCGTTATGATAATGATATGAATATTACACATCGTTTTGTTGGTCTTAAAAATGGTGGAGCTACATGTTATATGAATTCTATTATACAACAATTGTTTACACTAGATCCAATTCGTGATTGTATACTTAGTGCAAATCCAGAATCTCTACTCATGGATTGTAAGTTGTTGATTGATAAAGAAGCTTCAAAAACGATAAATACTTCAACTATGCTTACAACTTCAACAATCTCCAGTGATGATATCGCTGACAATATTTGTCAACAAAGATTAGTGAGTTTAATCATGTCACTCTGTTTTTATTCAAGTGATTACTGTCTATTAGTCAATATTACCCAAAGAACTATTTGGCTAGCTAGCTGACTGTAACATTTTTAGCTATAAGTTATAATAATAAGTAGTTTTATGCGTTAATTGAATTGAACTTGTAAACTGCATGTTTCAGTTTTGAATCGTCTTTTGTCTACTCTGGTTTGAAAAGTAACAACTGGATAGTATCGCTAGCCACCACACATTGTTGGTCGAATTTCAGTACGTAAACACATTGTTGTATATTGTGTAGTTTCATGGATAGAATGCCTATACATGGAACCATGAAGTAGGGTAAGAGTTACAGCAAAAAATGTATTTGAAAGTTAGCGATACTACATTCAGATATTGATGCTTCTTCAGAATTGGGTCGTGTAAGTTTGTGTTTTTATTTTCGACTTATGATATGCTTGAGGCTGATTACTATTTCTCCTTACTCGGTAAACGGAACGAAGTGACACGATAGGTTATTCTAATTCGTTGTCTCAGGCCCCGATAACTAGAGTGAGAAATCCAAGATGGGAGTGGGGAAAATATACTCCGTAAGTAGCCAGAAGCACAAGCAATCACAACAGGAAGAAATCAAACGTATATATACAGTATAAAACTGTCCTTGGGAAACGTTACAAAATAGCATACTAAAAGACACAACGGGCAAATAGCTTTTAAGATTTTCACAAGTGAGAAATACGACGTGGAGGTAAAAAGTGCGCTTTTGGCGCTAAAACTAAGAAATTCAAATTTTCGAAATAAAATTGCAAAAATAAGTCATCTACCAAGTGACTTCTGGGGATCTGACATCTTCAACAACTTACAATCGTTATTCACTAATCGGAATGTTAGATCTCTTGTCATTTATACTGCTGCAATAATGCATATGATATGTTTTGACCTATCATCATCATTACAACCGTATATATCATTTTCGACCCCCATATTTCCTTTTTTTATACATTTTACCTTCTCATTTTCTACCTCTTTTCTATCCTGTTATGTAAAGGGTTGAAATGATTTGAATCCTCTGTTTGCACATTTTTCGTTATTCTGCATTCTTATTTGTTCATTTCGGAACTGTATAACTTATGCTGAACAGTTATATACTATACTGACTATAACTAGTTTACCTATGTGTTTGCTTTCTTTGTATCTTTTATTTCTGTCGATGTGTTGACGTCACATATGACAGCTTGGATTAAATATAATCGAAAAAAAAAATACTTTCACCACACTGTTGTCCCTGTGGTCAGGCCGTTCTTACAGGAGAGCAGTTGTATAGTCGCTCTCTAGACTAAATACTTATTAGTTCACTTAAATTATCAGGAGGACCGGTGGCCATCGATTTTGCAAATTGACAAATCGGTCAATCAACAACAATCAAGACCTTGACTATTATTGATCGTCAACCTCCTAACCCACTGACCAATTAGAATACAGAATAGGAAACACATAAGTTCTCAGTTGTACTCTGTTCAATCATCAATCAATACACATAAAATAATATACGTGGAATGTTTGACCACACAATTGCACAAATAGGGCTTACAATGTTTGGGATAATGTAGTCATACGTGATAGAAAAGTAGAATAATCGGGAAATAGTTGATTAGTGATGATTCTGTAATAATAAGATATATGTGAACGAATTATTGGTCAAGCGCGGAAGCTTAGAAATAGGAGAATATAAAAATACAACAGTTTAAGCTTCTACTAATCATATAATAAAACTATAAGTAGTAATTGTAAGCAAAACTGGATAGTAGCTAGCAGTGGAATCCAGGACGCGCGTTTCGTCCTATTTGGGACTCGTCAGCTAGATGTACCTGCATCTCAGAGTTGATGTTCACTCTGGGACTCGAACCCAGTACCTTTCGCCACTTGCTTGTGCGATGGGGTGAAGTTTAATTTCATTTAGTATTGTTTGTTTGAATCTTCCCATCGATGTGTTAGGACTGCAACTGGTCAGTCTCTAATTGACATATGTGCATACTGTGCGTATCACCTCGATATTGCCTTAATTCACAAGCATTGTAAGCAAAGATGAATAGGCTATATCGAGGCAATACGCACAGTATGCACATATGCCAATAAGAGACTGACCAGTTGCAGTCCTAACACATCGATGGGAAGATTCAAACAAACAATACTAAATGAAATTATAAGTAGTAATTCTTCATATCATAAATTCAGTTATATTTTGACAGAACTCGCTCTGTTCTATCGGATTAGCTGTTTATTTAAACCAAGTTTTACTGTTGTCTATGATTTTCTAAATACCTTTTTACGTGTATGTATTCAAGTTTTGTTTTTTTCTAAATGCATTCCATTATATGAAGGATGAGGAATCGAAAGTCAACACTCCAATCCCCAATGATCAGTCATCACAAGAGTCAGAATTCAAACCTTTAAGTAAAGAAAAAATTCATCATCTAAATGTGTTATATCATATGCAAACTATTTTTGGACATTTAGCTTATAGCCGTGTTAAATATTATGCACCAGTGGAATTTTGGCGTCATTTCAAGTAAGTTTCTTCTGTTTATTCGTATGTATTAGTAAAGTTAAACGTTTATTGTCAGATCACATTCATTGACCAGACATTAAATAATTGTTTGTCCCTGTTCAATCTTTCCATTTTGATTTTGAAGGGACGTTTGTATCTGTTGTATGAGTAGAAAAGTCAATCAATCTATGTAATTTAGCGGTTGATGAGATTTAAATCCGAATAGATAATAAATGTTCGCTTTAATTTAGACCGCTTACTTACTACTTGTAGCACGGATAAGATATCTATCTATCTCACGACGAGTATACTGTACAACATTGAGCTATGTATTGATTTACAATCTCACTATTACGGCTTTTAAATTAAATGGTCATGCATCGGTTATACTTGTAATTGAACAAGTGATCTGCGAAGTGAGAATATATGTACAGTACTATAGCTTGAACCATATGATCTGTTATCATCTACTCTGTTTTCTTATCCTGGTTAGCAGTGAACGAGACTTCATTGCAAACTTCCTTGTTGTGTTTGATGTGGTTTTCAAAAGATGTGAATCGTGTGTAGCTTATATTTCCTAACAGAATATTGATTAAATAGTATTATTTCATCAGTAATGAATTGAAGAACAATCAGGTTTCTGAAAACATACTGATGAATAACAATACAACTGCCTGCAATTGCTACACTACATCAGTGTCGTGAAATTAAATTAATAAAATTGAATACCAAGGTAGTTGAAATGTAAATGATTCGAGAAAGAAAGTATGAATTAAGTTAACCGAAATGTATAATATAATTCGAGAAATCGTAGTCTAGAGACAAGCGAAGAATCAATCACCTTCTTAGGTCACTTTTCACAGTAATCAGGTGAAATAATACTTCCTACACATTATACTTGTCTTTTCTTTGTCAAACGAAAACCTTTGCCATATCATAAGTGATGGAAGTTGGTGAAAGACAGGTAAGCTTTCTGAATCCGTGCTGAGCTTTTGACAAATCTCAACTAACCAGGATTGATAAGACTTCCACGATAAATGAAGTGGCCGATGTGCTCAACTTCTTTCTTCCTGATGATCAATTTAGTAGATGATGCAAATCAGTCATAAATCAAAATTTTGCATTATTTCCTGAGGGCATCGAGAAACTGCATTTTTTCAACAGAATTATGCCATTGATAACGTGGTATTCTGGTAGGAGATTACTTTTAACATTTTGGTAAAGAAAGCGTTTTTGTTGGAAAAAGAAATATCGAGGTCGCGTTTTTCTAATGTCTCATGTTGCGAGGAAGGTAAGACCCTTTGAGATTCTGGTTATACTAGGGAAGCGCCTCACTCTCGTCACGTTGATGTTCAAACTCCACCCTCAGCCTTTAAGTTATTTCTTTTAGTCTAACGGCTCTTTGATCAACCTATGTAGCATGATTAAACCTAAAAGCTACAATCATAATAACTGATATCATTTACTACATAGATATCCTTATGTTTATTAAAAGAGATACTATTCGTCGTTGAATCACCAAACAAGTTACATTGCAATTTAACTAATTACTCGTCATCTTGGTACATAAATATATCTTATCTACTTTTTCGTCCTCATTTTGTCTTTATAATAACAATAACTAGATTTCGTGCAGAAGCTGTACATGTTAGAGAACAACATGATGCATTGGAATTTTTTCAAATACTTGGTAATGATTTGGATGAAGCTTTAGAATTATGCAAATTACCTAAAATTGTTGAAGTTGTTTTAGGTGGTAAATTTGCTGATCAAAAGATCTGTTTGGATTGTCCACATCGGTAAGCTTATATTGATTTCATACAATGTGATCAATCATCGAATATCTTTGAACATTTAGTGGTTTATCATGAAATCATACTTGACCTCTTATTCCAAATTATTATTATCTTTATTACTACTGTTAATAATAATAATAATAATAATAATAATATGATTATGAATTTTGTATATTTATACTTTAAAGGAGTTCGGTAAAACAACAATGAATGAGTTGTGCTGAATATCGAAAATAAACTCAGTCGATCATCTCTCGAGAATTCAATGGGTTATGAGAATATCAAAATACGACACGCTATATTTGGTTGTAAATAGCGCGTTACCAATGATCATTCTTTAAAAGTATTAAGTGATATGATCTACAATTGGTCACAGTGTTCCAAATTCATTAACTGTCTCTGCACTACTGCTTCTGCGAGAAGTCCTGATATTGGTGATCCTATTGGTATCCCTTTTGTTTGTTCCTAGATTTTGTTGTTGAATTGGAAATATGTTGTTAGACATAAATCTGTCAGTTCTAGTAGGCTTTGACTTTGAAGCTTCGTGTATTTTGCGAGATTTTTGTCGTTGGTTATAAGCAAGAATAGAGTTTCTTTTGCTAAGCTTGGTTCAATTGAAGTGAATAGCGCTGTTACGTCGAAGGATATCATTCGCTCGTCGTCATTGATTTGAATGTTCTAAATCTGATGAAGAAATTGTGTGGCGGATTTGATGGAATGGTTCGACGAATCCACTAAATTTTTCAGTATTCGTGAGATTTTTCTTGACAAATTGTACGTTGGTGTTCCTGGTAGTGCTATAATTGGACGTAGAGGGATGTTTGGTTTGTGTATCTTTGGTCTGCCGTAGAGTCGAGGGAGTACTGGTCCATTGGATTTCATTGTCCATTGATCTTGTTTTGTTATTTCTCCTGCTTTGACGAGCTTGTTTAAAGTTTTTGAAATACGATTGTCTAGTTTTTCGACTGGATTTATGTCCATCTATCCGAAGTTTGTGTTGATGACGTCCGATTTTCAGATAATAAATCGCGGATTTGAATGCTACTATATATACTACAGTTTGGTCAATCGAATAGTATCAATAGCCTTAAAACCTATGGTGCAATTTGAAACCAAGTACAACAAATCTGATCTGGTAAACGTGTCAAATATTTATTGAATGGACCTAAAATATTTTTGGAAAAGAACCCCAGAGGGGCATTCAAAACTCTGAGAATAGTACACTATCCAATTAGCACTGAACAGAGGCATCTCGGAAACATCTGCAAAATGAAAAGTCATGTTTCACATTTATGACTGAATGATCGCTTATCTTGTTGCTATATTTAATAAGGTTCCAGAAACTCAAGGCCACTAAAATCCTATAAACACACTCGATTTTCTTTACATAAACTAACTTTAGAGTAAAGCGCTTTTTCATCATTTTGCACCTTTACGTGTAGATTTAGCTCTGGGGTTACTAGAAGAGCTCAGGAAACGGATTCAAGAGTTCAGTCAAAATTTTTATCAATATTATTTTGCGATAGTGCCGAAATATGACTATCTATACTAGTGAAAGTCGGTCAGACCTGTAATACTCAACCAAGTTATAAATTCTAAATACAACATTGACGTGTTGAACAATATTTGTAGTTCAACAAGATGGTTTTCTGAAGGTTAAAATTCTCTGAGCATACTAAGTTAGCTAAAGTGAGAACTGAAATTTACCAGTAAATACATATTTGAAGGGGTTTTTGTGGAGATTTCAGTATTTTCATAGTTGAAATCATGAGTCAATTGAAACTAGACCACCATGGAAAACCTGGAAGCACTGGACGACGGGTTCGTCCCGTTTCGCGAGGCTAAATTAATTTTGTTTGCTGGTAAACAAGTTTGTTCTAAGATTCCGACACTTTAGTTTATATATTTATATTTAAATCCGGTTTAAAAAAACAACAAGGACAGAGTTTTGCTCATAAGTTACAATAACCAAGGTATGTAAGTAACTGAAAGGAACTTTGTAATTTCTAAAAAATTCCAA
>NC_031502.1:56838858-57001422 GCF_000237925.1 Schistosoma mansoni
AATCAACATATGAATAATGTCATTTCTATTCAATGTATACTACTGTGGTGTGGTCTACTTATATCCATCTAAGTAGTGTATGGTGATGGTCAGACATATAATGTATTTTGGCAGAAGACCAATAAGGAAAGAACTGAAATGAGGCGCAATTGGTAGAAAAATGCATAAATAATGAAATTAGAGACGAACAATCCTTATACTCGTCAGTTTATTGTTTCTTGGGTAAGTCAGTTGGTGTATCGGCTATCTGCAAAAGTGATTTTCCTCCTTATATTTTTGTACTTGCTAAGTCCACTAGCTGTGGAGTAACTAGAAAGTGACGCCAGAACAATATGAAATCTAGCAAAATCGTGCATGCCCATAAAGTGTCATGTCATTCAGCAGATATGATTTTAGGAGAAAAACAGGTATAGGAGTGGAATTAAAAGATATTTTTAAACTTAATCCAATTTAAGGAGTGAAGGAATTCACACCGATAGTTTGATATGTATTATATCGCTTGTGTTCCAAGATACTAACTTATAATGTTTACTAATTCTTATATTTTCTAGTTCCAATAACTTCAGGAACTGTAGTCGTGGACAGGTGTGATAGTGATAAGTCTTGCTAATTGAACGCTAGACTCGGATCCTAAGCTGGTCTCGTAACCCTTCGGCTAAATCTACACAGCGGCTTGAACACGAGAGAAAAGGCGCAAAATATGTGAGAAGAACTTTACTCCAAATGTTCATTTATGTACAGAAAGTATAGGGTTTTTATAGTACCTTAGAAGTCCTTGAGTTCTCCTGAAAATTCTGGAATGCTACTAAACATGGTAACAGTGTGGTAATTAGCCGATCAGGAACTCTACATGTGACTTTTCACTTTCGTGATGTTATCAAATTACATCATATGATTAGCTTTCCTCTTATTATTTTCTTTTCCTTAGATATACAAGTTATGAATCATTTACTACACTTAATGTTGATGTATTAGATCATAGAAATTTAATTGATTCATTAGAACAATATGTAAAAGGTGAATTATTAGAAGGTGATAATGCATATCATTGTAGACTATGCAATAAAAAAATACCAATATTAAAACGAATGTGTATTCAAAAATTACCATTAGTATTAACTATTCAATTAAAACGTTTCGATTATGATTGGGAACAGTAAGTTGGTTCATTATTTCGCTTTCATTGATTTTATGTTTATGATAAAGATGATCAATCAGGTTGTTATACATCAATATAAAACCAAATGACCTATCTTTCTCACTAGTACTCAATTGACCAATCCACCGATTTGCTTGAATGGATCAGTATGAGGATGATATATGGTAGTGAAAGTAAAATATGATCGATCACTTATCCTAGACAAACAGGCATAGTCTATGGACTACTAAATATATGTGATCGCTTGTAATTGTATTAAGTAAAGTATTATCTGGTAGTAATCGGGTTCTCTATTGTAGGTTGTGCGGTCATGGTTTTGGTATAACGTGACTAGTCTTATTATCGTAATATACTTGAGGGCGAGATGAATATTTTAAACAACCGTTATATCAGAGGACTAACTTGGTCCCTTGAATCGTTGATCAGAGAGATATGTGAAAATATAAAACCATAAGCCAGCCGTCTGATCGATTGTATATTAACAGTGATTGAAAATCTTACACCATTTTAGATTTCTTAAA
This sequence comes from Schistosoma mansoni, assembly GCF_000237925.1. Taxonomy (NCBI): domain Eukaryota; kingdom Metazoa; phylum Platyhelminthes; class Trematoda; order Strigeidida; family Schistosomatidae; genus Schistosoma; species Schistosoma mansoni. Next base: position 56,840,539 of record NC_031502.1, read on the forward strand.
TATTTAACTAAAATTTACACCGATTAGTCAGTGATTGTTAAGCAATATTTTGTGTATAAGTTTCTTAGTGCTGATTTAATTCTACCGATTACTTTCCAATAGAGCGGCTAGTCAAAATAGCTGGATATCGCATGGAGTATTTATTTGATTTATGTTGGTTGGAGTTATTCTAGAGGAAATTCTAATGCTTCTCGTGTTCGATTTCAACCTGTCTACTACTTTCAACCGCCTAATATCTAGTTTTAACATTATGACAATGAGTTATCAGTCAATTAATAAGGTGTATCACCAAGGCTACAAATGAAGTTCACCATTAAACTTTTAAAATTATAAATCCAACCTTTTTTATTTGTGTGTAAATTTAAATCATACTGGATATAGAAGTAGACAGTATCATTCATGTTTAGTTACACAGATTGCATGATGAAAATCTTTTTCAGTTGCTAATTCTTTTCTCTGGAACTGATGAGAAACTATTCTTCATTCTGTCTATTGTTAAGGTGTTTAGACGTCAGTCATGTTACCTCTGAGCCTTATTGATAGATGAATATCAAAAATCATGTAAAGTGAAATCTATAATTTCATACTGACTAGTTTCGATCACCGATCGTCACGAAGGTGCATTATTATATCAGGTGACTTATTCTGTTGGTTGTATTTCTAAGTTAATCTATCAAATCTAATCAGCATTAATAGACTAGGTAGTATGATTTTACTTAGAAACCATTGACCAATTAATATAAACTGAAATGGTAGAATAAAGAAACTGACAAAAACGTCATTGATTGCTTCTTGCTAACTAAATTATCTAAGTCGCTTACCAATATTTCTTATGACAATTGAAATACTTATTTCTTTCCTTATTGTCGTAATTTTTCATTCCTCGACCGTTGCTGCTACCTTGACGTGGTGGTCGGGTTTGCCTATCGTGGTGAACCAATCGAGCTATTCTGGCTGGAACAATCGTTCCTCAAGGTTCTACCCTGCCAGACAGGTCGGTTGAAGAGCGGTAAGACTAAAAGCAGCAAACCCAAGGTCCGAAGGCGAAGTCGTACTGCTGACTGTACAGAGGTGTGACAGCAGTAAGATGTTTCCTTCAGACAACCAGCATAACAGAGATGCTGCCATCCCACAAGGAGGGGTGGGGTTAGAAAAAGTCGACCCTAAAAATGCACACCTCGCTTTATCCCAAGGATATCCGTCTCCGGCGGTAAATCCTTTGAAGAACGTAGCTAACACAAAAACTACCCACAAAAAGGTCGTGTGTGACCGACCTCAAGCAGTTATCCCTTGGGCACTATGGTCACGCTCTCAGGTCATTAAGACCACTTCTAACCCAAATTTCCTTTTCAGGTACCCCTAAAAGAACCCTTCCACGCTGTGGGCAACCGGGAAGTGATAATTGCCCTCATACCTCTAACAGCACTCAATGACTGATTGACTGAATTTATCATTCCTTAGATAACCATCATAAAGTCTTTTAATTATAATAAATCCAGTATGCAGAAGTATTTCCTTGATGTTTCTCAATTTTCTTTATTTGTTTATTTTGCCTCCTCATCGTCCTTACTATATTTAACCATTAATGTATTCTACTTTTCTCCGATATAGAGGTGTTTCACTTAAATTTAATAATTATTGTGAATTTCCACGTCATTTGGATATGTTACCATATACTGTCCAAGGTTTAAAAGACTCTACAGATTCATCGTCCTGTATAACTACTGATGTCATCAATAACACCAATGATAATAATGATAATAATAATGATGATAATAATCCATGTACAAAATATAATTTACGCGGTGTAGTTGTTCATAGTGGTCAAGCATCATCTGGACATTATTATTCATTTATTCGACATTATCGACCACGAACAAAAACATTTAAATGGTATAAATATGATGATCATAATGTAAGTTCAGGTTTGTTTCACTTATTATTCCTTTGTAAGTATATTAAAATATGAGGACGAAATGGCCGTCTAGTGCTTTCAAGTTTTCAATGTTGATGTAGCTTAGATTGACTCATGACTTTAACTATTAAAATTGCTACAATCTTCACAAATTCTCTTTGTGAACAGTCGAAATGAAGACAACTTTTATATGATATGATTTTATTGTTTGACGTAAGTCAGTGATCCATTCCAATATATAAAAAAAATTGTTACTTAAATCCTAATTTGTTTATTTTTGTGATACTGTTATGTGATTACACCTTTTTGTTTAATGAAAGATAATATAAATTGTTGGTATAATTCATTCAGTCAGTCAGCTACAATGTAGGACCAGGCACATATATGTATCGGTCTAAGTTGCCATACCTCGTTAGCACAACAAGATGAACACCGGAATCATAGAAATAGTTAATTTAGTGGTGTTAGTATGTAAAAGATAGGTTGTATATAATCCTGTCAATAATCAAACATCAAACCTTCATATTTCGTGATAAGTGCTTTGACATTAGAAGTCTAATTTGACATCTACCACTATACATTCCTAATTTAAATAAGTCCATTTTATAATGTAACAATCATCTAATCGGATTGTTTCACTGCTACGTAGTGTGGTGCGGTCTACTTATATCCATATAAGTATCATATGGTGATAGTCAGACATAGAATGTATTTTGGCAGAGGATCGGTAAGGAAAGAACAGAAATGAAGCGTAATCGGTATGAAAATGCATGAACAATGAAATCAGAGAACACGGACTGATATTTACAGAAGGAACAGTGAAGATTGAGACAATTGATAGTTATTTTGAAAATTAAATGTTGATTGTATGGTTATCAGAATTTAGTGAGATAGTCTGTAATATGTTCTTAAATACATTCGATTGTCCCCAACTAGTGTTTGTGCACTACAATAGAAGTCTGATACTTGGACAAAATATCTAACTAGTGCAACCTTGTTTCTAAGATTATCTCAACTAAATTTAATTCGTAGATAGTTCTTCCCGTAAGTTAATATTTCTAAGCCTATTGATTCATACTAACCAATTTTACTCATAGTAACAGTTTGATCTCACTAAATAATTTCATTTTACACAGTTGGAGAAAATCAATGGGAAGAATGTAGACTCATTTATTTTTTATAAATACATAGTTTCCATCATACTATTATCATTATTGAATTCATGTTTCATGTTGTTTTTTTCTCCTTTACCATAGTAACTATTCACATACATGCTATATATGCATAACTTATCATAGTTTTAATCACGTTAATCAATTTTGGTTTTTACATAACAAATGAAATTATGTTTTTCATTTTGTTATAAGAATACAGTAAACAATTCTGATAGAATAAATCATTCTTAAGAACCAAGTTAGAGAGACTGGTAGGTCCTGGATTCGAATCTCGCGAGTGCTTGATCGTGGATGCGCACTGCTGAGTAGTCCCACAATAGGATGAAACGGCCGTCCAGTGCTTCCAGGTTTTCCATGCTGGTCTAGCTTCAATTGACTCATAATTTCAACTATGAAAATACTGAAATCTCCACAAAAACCCGTTCTGATCTATAATCATGTGCTCACTAGTGACTGTCTACAAGAGATGTTTTCTTGAGTTCTAGTGAGAAGCAGTGACCAGTGGAGTTCAACCAAGTCTGTTGGGAGATATCAACTCACTGAAGACATTGGTGAACGGTTGCTCAAACATCGTGGATTGGTTGAAGTTAGACACTAACACCGTTGGACGCCGTCTCAGTGGTCTATCGGTTAAGTGATGGCGCGCGAAACTGATAGGTCCTGGGTTCGAATCTCGCGTGTGCGGGGTCGTGAATGCACACTGCTGAGGAGAATTATTTTAGCTTAGAACCCATAACAATAAGTTTTCGTATTAGATTTAATTTTAAGCAAGTATTAGGAATTTGAAGTGAACTCTTGACTTGGAAACAAATGAAGAAGTGTAAAGTGTCCAACCTTTCTATCTTGTATTAACCTAAGATTTTATCGACAATTTCGATAAAGGAGCTTAGAGGATGTTTTATGATTGATGTTATTACATTTTACAGCCTGTTTAATACTTTTTTGAGCTTTTTAATGCTAAATGACTCTGGTAGGCTATTCGATATATATTCCTTCAGAAATTCCAAGGTAGATCTAATATTTCCAGACAGTTCTTACTATAGCGCTTGAAAAATAAAAGATTGGTTTTTCAATAGTGTTTAGTGAGCTAAATTCTTACCTAATACAAATCAAGGAATGTCGGGACCACCTCAAGAAAAATATAATGCCTTCAGCAAACGCTTTTATTGCTTATTTAGATGGACTGAGTACTATGGGTACAATGGCCATTCCGCATAGACTATTTAGACGATTAGCGTACATATAGAGGGAGAGAATGAATGGCTGGCTACTAGAAAGACATACGCTTGTGGGGTCAAATCCGGTGTTAACGAATTTCACAGCAATAGAGAAAGGAAAATACATTGGTCAAATGAGTATATATGTCGGCTGCGAAGTTGAAAACGTCAGTGAATACAATATGGTATCACAATGATAAAATCTTCATCAAATCCAGAATTTAGAAGAATTCTTCCAGGACGCTTATTTAAAGCAGATAGCAAATTTATCGTCATCAACTGTGATTCAAGAGTGCGGTCGTTATCTTTGGAATGTAAAATTCGCCTTGGCTACTGTACTTTAGCAGATAATCTGAAATTGAATATGTCCCAAGATTACGAAGAAATGGGGATTGCACGCAAGAGGTGTGCATGGTTTTAGCTGGTTAAGAATGTTTTTTATTGTCGTGTTGTATAACGTATATTGTACAATCAATGGCGACAATTGACACAGTCTTGTTGCCGTTTCAAGCTTACTAGCTTGACTGTAGAAGCCTCTGGGGCAACTGTGATCCACTGACCGGATGACCGACTCCGTTGGAGCTAGACAGCCATTCATATTGATTCAGCCATTGACAGTGTCTCAGTGCTCACCTACGGACGTGTATTATCGTTGATATACGATTAATAGTTGGTTAGTAGCCCAGGGTCAACCTGTGCTGAAGGCTCAATTAAACCGTACCACACACGGTCAGGTTTTAGAATCAAGTCAGACATGCATCAACCTTTTTTTACTCTGTTCAATTTTACAGATTTATTGTTAACCTCCACATACAATAAGTGAATGAGCACTTCTTTATTCAACTAATGAAGGAATAATTGATGATAATTTTAAACTGACATTGACTGTATGGTTTATATTTCTATTTCATTTCAGAAATTTGCTGAATTCACTGTCCTTTTTCTCTATTTCCTTGTTTCTATTACAATCAAGGTTATCCCTGTTCGGTTAGATAAAGATGAAGAGGCTATGGACCAGTGGTTCGGTGGTGAATGGAAAGTTCCACCTCATGATCTGTCGAAATTCACTCATTTAAGATCTGGTAAACGTTGGTGGAGTGCATATTTATTATTCTACGAACGTGAGGATTTCCATGAACAAATTAAAAACATATCAATACCTCAATTAGGTATGTTTCTATGCTTGCTTTTATTTATTTCTGAAAAAATTGGTTTTAAAATAATGATAGCTACTGATTGAGTGAACAATTAGTTCTTGATTCATATAAAAAATCGACGTATCGCAATTTGCACTACATGATTCAATTTAATTATTCATTAGGTCTGCTTTCATAGGTCATCATAGCTATTCTTCAATGTCAGCTATGCGCTTGATACAGTTTATGATTCTTTTATTTTCTGTACATTTATTCTTGTTATGTGATGGATTGAGATGAGGACTGAATTTGAGAAAAAAACATCTACATTACAACACATTGTCTCGAAGTACGTAACTCCACTGATCAAGTCAATTTTCCTCATCCTTACATTCTTGGCTGTACATAATTCGAGTAATTCCTACTGGGTTGTTTATTCTGTCGTTTAACCAATCAACCAAATGCCCTGGTACGGCCGAGAGTGAGGAGAGTCCTCTCTCCCTCTCGAAATGCTCTCACATGGCAACGCGTATATAGATTCTGCCAGGGAAGTCCTACTCACTGCCTTCTCGTGGCATTACTGTTGTTTACGAAATTGAGAAGACGAAGAGCGAATGTCTGGCGCTTTAACCGGGTTGATGGACACGGCGCGTCCACCTAGGTGAGTTGAAAAACCCTGATTCCAAACCAATGGTGCACATGGGCTCCATCCAGTACCCTGAGGGAACAAATGGTGTATGAATCAATCGTTAGTCATCGGCTACCATGGGACTGCATCTTTTTACGATGCTCCACTGCCTTGTGAATCACATCTTTAGGTCAAAGGCTCCGGGTGTGGCCCCCTAAGTAAACCATCACCTGAGCACCCGGGTAGTATCACAGCCCTCACACAAATCAAATAAGATTTGTGTGGCGCATATATGTTTGGTACCCCTTTGTTCCAATATTTATGTGTTCAAATAAATGTGTGTGTGTGTTCATTGACTTGATTAACGAAAAATATTACATAACCAATTGTAATTTTAATAAGATGGCTTCTTTGTTTCTTTTAATGCCTCTTTTAAATTATTTCCGGTTATCAAGGTTTAAATCCAAAACAATCAAGACTAACTAAACGTGTACAGGATATTGTAAATTGGCAAAATATTGAACATTTACATCATCGTATTCAATTTGACCCATTACTTCCAGAATTCATTTATAATTTAATTAATAACAATATACAATTGTGTATGGTAAGTAATATACAATGATTGTTATTCATTGTTAAATTAATAAGTAACTAAAATAGTGATTACTATAGAAGAAATATATCTAATGAGTATTGAAACATTAAACCATTGACTCAAGTCCTATGGAACTTGTGTTCTAAATGTTGATTCTCTATGAATATGAAAAGTACCTAGAACTGCCCATGTGTTCTCGCTTTTAGCCCTTTTGATTGGAGCGGGGAATAAATTTTTCGCCCTTTCAATTATTAGGGGGTCGGGAAGATTTATATATATATATATATATATATATATATATATATATATATATATATATACAGCATCTTGTAAATGAGTTAATCCGTTGTTATCAATTCTTATAGCTGTAGATGAAATATGATATGTTTCTAACATTTTTTAAGTGATTCCGCAACAATTCACAAAATTGTACGCAAGTATGTTTTATAATTCGTTAAACTTTCCCAATTAGAAACATGTTCAAGAATATGAGTTATTGACTAAGTCAACGTTAACAACCTATTTGTCACAGAGTATATTTGCTAGATAAAGTACTCTAGAACTTTTATACTTTTGCTTGATTGCATGGATTCTAATGTATTGGCGCCTCATTTAATCAGAAGATATATAAGGAGAAAGGTATGAATGAAATGGATGAAGTTAGTATCTGCTAAGATAACACCGGTCAGAAGTTTGCTAGATTTTAAATGTCTATCCTCAACCATATTGGTAATGGCGTCAGAAAATTCACCACAAACCCTGTTAACTGTCTTCAGCACATTGAAACTAAAGATTTCATGGAAGATAAAGATTGAATTTATCTACATCACTGCAGCCGATTCTAGGTCATGTCATCCGACGTTTTCAGTTATAGATATGAATTATCACTTGTATCCTATATGCTCTAGTTGTACTTCTTCACGTGAAGATCCAAAACGTCCAATGATTCAATGATACCAATGATGATTAAATCACAATTCTGACCTTCTTCAAGCTGACTTCTTAAACCATATAGCATAATATTTTAACGTAATCGATAATTGAGTTTTCCTCAGTCAGCCAATTACCTAATATTTACAGTTTTTGTTATGTCCCGAAGAGAATTATGAATGGTAACTTTCGAGAACTATTTGTGTACTAATATGATACACATATTTCCTATTGTTTAATTATTAAGTAACGTTACTATACATATTCATATTCCTTTTATTATAAACTTTATTTCGACCCCTAGACCATTATACGGTACGGTTTACCATTTCTAAGTCAGCCACAGTCTATTAATTACTGTTCCCCCATTCACAGCCAGAGTTAGCTGAATCTTGTACAAATGTTATTTTCTATTTTATGGTACGATGTGTTCAGTTTGATTGGTATATAATAAACTCAGTATGTTTGAAATATAATGCTTCATATTGCAGAGGCTGAGATTGGTGTCTTGAACTTAACTAGCTGGGCTAGACAAAAAGTAGGACCGACAAGTACTCTAGACTGCTCATACGGTATCATTGGTCCGATCGATAAATCGCTCCTCTCTAATTGGCAGTCTAATCACGTCATATATAGACAGGGCACGCAGGCCACAAGTTATAACGATTGGCGTTCATAGGTTATAATAGTTTTATCAATTAATTTGTCAGAAAGAACACATCATTTAACAAACTTTTTATGACCAACATTTTTTTCTACCAAACTGAAACCTGTAATCATCAACAATTAACGTTGACCATTAAAGTTGATACGACTTACTGATTAAACACTATATTCAGATCCTAAGCTAGTTTCGTAACCCCCCAAGCTAGAACTACACAGCGACTTGAACACGAGAGAAAAGGCACAAATATACGGGAATCACTTTACTCCAAAGGTTCATTTATGTACAGAAAATATAAGGTTTTTATAGTATTTTAGAAAACCTGGATCATCCGAACAAAAGTACAATCTGTATTTGATTGCAATATGTTATGTATATATATTTTCTGTATGGCATTCGTAGTTCTTTGTTTCTATTCAGTTTTGTTTTGTTATCTATTTCTTGTAGACTAATTCCAGTGCCTATCAGAATTTAGGATTTATTACTTTAGAATTATTACTTCATTTTATTTTTCTACGTTACCATGTGGTCATATCAAATTGGTATGTTAAATTGTTTAAATTTTATTCTTGTATGGTATTGTTTTATTCTATTCAGTTATAATAAGTACAAGTAGTTACACTTATAATTCAACATCACAAGGGGGTTTCGTGGAGATTTTAGTAATTTTATATGGTTGAGATCATGAGTCGATTGAAGCTAGACCACCATGGAAAAACCTGGAAGCATTGGACGGCCGTTTCATCCTATCGTAGGACTCATGATTTTAACTATACAATAATCATGTAAGTAATGCTTTCAGGTTTTCCATGGTGGTCTAGCTTCAGTTGACTCATGATTTCAACTATATAAAATTACTAAAATCTCCACAAAACCCGCTTCTAAAAATGATCATATGCTCACTAATGACTGGCTCCATGAGGTATTTCCTTGAGTTCTAGTGAGAAGCAGTAACCAGTGGAGGTCAACCAGGTCTGTTGGGAGATGCCAACTCACTGAAGACATTAGCGAATGGTTTCTCAATTTTGTGGATTGGTTGAAGTTAGACATTAACACCACCGGATGCCGGCTCAGTGGTCTATCGGTTAAGTGCTCTGACGCGAGACTCATAGGTCCTGGGTTCGAATCTCGAGGGGCGGGATCTCGGATGTGCACTGCTGAGGAGTATCACAATAGGACGAAACAGTCGTCCAGTGCTTTCTGGTTTTCCATGTTGGTTTAGCTTCAATGGACTCATGATGTGGACTATATAATCTTATTATATTTGTTTTTTTTCTTAATTGTAATCAGTAGTAAATCATACGATTGTAACGATTAGATAACCGATACTTTTTGAAAAACTTTAATCCAAATAAAGTGAGAAACTCCTTTTTTTTGATAAACAAAATCGTGTCTACATATCAAATGGTTTCTACATTATAAAGTCTTCTGATGAAATCTTGACTCATCACAAAAAAAATTTAACATTCTAATTGAACTCATGAACTATCAAATCAAATAAGCAATACACGGCATCTTTTTTTATCAACCATCAGAACGAGATTAAAAATATCAAAACAATTCAAAATGGCTTTCTCTATTATAAAAATAGGCGCATGACTAAAATTTTCCATATATCTTTTCTAAGTCATTTTGTACTCATTACTAAAGTTGATTTAATTACCTACCAAACCTGGTGACACTGAATTTTATCGGCGAACTAATCAAATAGTGTATCTTGCTTTTTTGCGCTACATCCATACAGAGGCTTATTTACATTATATCTAATGTCAATTTTTCATGAACACTCTTAATCCATTAACCTAACTATTCAAACCTATTATTCGTATAAGGTTGTGGAGATTGTTGAATTTCATTTAAATCTTGAAGTGAAAGTTTTTTGCGCATAAGCTTAATCTATGGATTGTATACCTATTAGTTTGGTTTTTTCTGTCCAACTATAAATATTGAATCATTATTTAGCTAAATTGGGTAGAAAAAGTTGTTTACATCCTTGTCAATCATATATCTGCATAAAGGAATCCTTGGAGTAGATTTCTACCACTGCATTTAATATTTGGCTTTTATCACCACCATTATTTCATGGGTTTAACCTCAGTACTGGATACAACATTAAATGGGGGTAACTTACATTTGATAGTTCATTTTACAATCATCATCATCATCCTTATTGGAGCCAAAACAATGCAACGAATTTAGTTCGGTTATTAATTGATTCTCTGAAGAAAAAAACAACTTATACAAATTGTGGCATCAATTGTCAGAAATTTACTTGTTTCTCATCCATTTCTTTATCTTGTTTCATTTTGTTTTTGTTTATTTAAATCAAAGGAAATCTTGGCTATTGTTATTCATCAAGTTGATTTCAATTAGTGCGCCAATAAGATGTCAATTAATTAAAACAATGTTTCTAGCATCACCGGATCAAATTAGATTTTTACAATTCCATTGTCCTTATCCTGAAGTATGTTGTTATTTGACGTAATAATATTGATAATAATAATGGTTATAATAATAATAGTTATTATTATTACCATTAGTATTATAAGTATTGATTTGCAGGCCCCCAAATGCCCTGGTACGGCCGAGACCGGGGAGAGTCCGCTCTCCCTCTCGAAATGCTCTCACATGGCCAGCCGTATATAGATTCTGCCAGGGAAGTCCTACTCACTGCATTCTCATGGCATTACTGTTGTTTACGAAATTGAGAAAACGAAAAGCGAATGTCCGGCGCTTTAACCGGGATGGTGGACACAGAAAGTCCATCTAGAGGAGTTAAAAAACCCTGATTCCAAACCAATGGTGCACATGGGCTCTTCTATCCCGAAGGAACAAATGGCGGATGAGTCAATCGTTGGTCATCGGCTACCATGGGACTGCATCTCCTCACGGTGCTCCACTGCCTTGTGAATTAGACCTTTAGGTCGAAGTCTCCGTGTGTGGCCCCTAAGAAAGCCACCTGCTTCATTTTTGGCACGTGGGCAGTATCACAGCCCTCACACAAATCAATTAAGATTTTTGCGGCGCATATGTATCTGGTGTTCCTTTATACTGATGTTTATGTGTTTAAATAAATAAAATAGATAAATTGATTTGCAGATACATGGTTATTGTATCATACTTTCTTTCTTTTGGTAGGATTTGACTAGGAAAAGGATACATAGTTTGCCTCCTGAGTTAATTTTAATTAGAAAATTGTTGAAAACCCCAAAACAATGAACAGTTGATTCATTCTTGTATGATACCTCTCATCAGTGCACATCCACAACCTCAATAAGGACTGAATCCGAGATCTTCGGTTCCTTCGGTGGATGCCTGTCATTTTTTAGGATCTGAATTGGCATCCAATAGTTTACGTTATTTTACTTCATTTAGTTCACGATATTACGTTTGTGGAAGATGAGTTCGCTCCCCCGGTTGTGCCGTAGATATCCACTACGGAAGAGTCCCACACTTTGACCAAAAGCTATCCAATGGTTCTTGTTCGCATTGTAAACTAGAACAGTACAATAATCTCTACAAACCCATCTTAATTTAAAATAAAGAATATTCTGTTATTTCAATGTGATTATACTAATCGGCCAGATCAGATATCTGGTGAAATCTTGGCAAGGATTTAGAGGCCTCGATTGGCTATCGCCAGCTTGCATCACCCGTGGTGTAGGCGAGATATCCGTCTTCCATCCACAGGATGAGTTTACTGAACAACAGTTCGCTCCGTGAAACATGCTTAACAAGAATAGAGGATTTTTGTAGATTACTGGTATTCGATAATAGATGTCTACGAAGCATTGCCTTTCAGTTCTATGACCAGGGAGTAAGCAATGTCAGGGTTCAGAAATAGGGTACTGGGTACAGATGGAAAATCAATTGTTGACGTTGTTGGGACATATGTTACATATTCCCAACCATCGCCTACTTCGACAAGTGATGTCCTCTAGTGTAGGTTGGAAGAAAGCTAGGGGTGGCCAGACGAAACATGGCATCAGTCCATGAAGTCATTGGCATTTGGATTGAAACATATTATTAGGTGTATACTACCTGGTTGGGGTTCGTGTGATTGTTGTAACCAATGGTTATGGATTTTCAATCGTATTGCTGGAAACCGTTTGCAATGACGCAAGTACATCTATTCTTTGTCTTCTACCGAATCTTGGGATTCTAAACTGCCCATAATTTTTCTGTTTTAATTTCACTGGTTTATATTTTGTTTTCGAGTCGTACCTTCGATACTTAATCTATGCCACTGAACCATTCAGTCAATATCCAATCGTGTATTAGGCTAACATGGTTACCACTAAATGATTGGCTGATGTTAACACTAAGCCTACTGACAATTACCTGCTTCAATGAGGTCTCTTACAATCGTTGATTTTATTTACAACAACAAAAAACTAACTCCACAATTCCTTGATTATTCTATTTTATTGTCTTCCTCATTCCGCTTGTATCATGGAACATTTTTCAGTCAGAATTTGTCTTCTAATAATCAGCTCTTTTTATTTTACTGAATAATAGATTGGTGCATTTCGTATAGCGTATATGATTATCAATACACAATCTGGACATTCATGAAATGTCTAAAGTTTGCTACCCACTGATATGATGAACATTGATTCATCAGTTGAATGTGATTTTCCCTAAACGTGGTGTCCATGAGTTGACTTGTAACATTTTGAAAACAACTCTATAAATCAATGTACGCTCTATGGACTCTATCAATATAGGCTCCATATTTTCACCTGTAATCGATTTACAGCATCATGAAGACAGTATTACACCATCGGCTAACATCATTGATAAAAACTCCTCAACCACATATGTAGACAAAATAACTGGATGGTACTTTCTGGTTTTTCAACGGTTAACCAATTGATATCAGTTCATCGTGGTAAAAAAACTCAGTCAGTCGCAGCGTAGAACTTCGTACGTACGTACATTAGTTCGAGCTGCCATACCACATTAGCACAGAGATACAACTGTCGATTCAAATCCCATTGTGGTAGAGGTAGTAAGAGTATAAGCATTATGTGAAAGATTAGGGTTCGAAGATGTTATTCAAGGAGTATAATACAGTGAAATAAATTTGAAAAGGGAAAAAGGATAGGGACATGAGGAATTCAGAGAATTGGAATTTGGTAGAACACAAAGAATGGATGCACCTTCACCATTGCAAACGATTTTGAGCCATGTCATTCAAGATCTCTATCATCTCGTAAATCCTAACCAGGTAGTCTACACCTATCAACATGGCTCAGTCCACTTGTCAGTGACTTCATGGATTTGTGCCACGTTTTGGTCTGGCCACCCCATCCAATGTAATGATAATAATATACTCACTAGTGAATAACTTCAAGACGGACTTCTTCAAATTATAATGAAAACACAGGTAGTAGAATTCATACATGTTAAAAGGGAGACATAATCGATTATATTGAATAATTATCACAAACGAAACGTCAAATCAATTGATGTTGAAGATGTAGATTTTCTCGTTCTGAGTCAGTAGCTGAAATGATATTGCAGTTGTCGTAAAAAATTTGGAAATCCTAGGTCGGATCATATGTGCATATATTATAGTTAATGAGATACGCTTTTTTAATTCCATCCGCTATCATTGTACTATTTTCTTTCAATGACGTCTGGATAGATACATGTATTATTCACGCGTAAAGTTTTCCTGATTTCATTCCTTCCCCTTTCTGCTCTGTTTACGTATATTTACATACTCTTATGTGTCTATTTGTTTTTTAACTTTTTTCTTCCAGATGCGATTTCTCAGCGCCGCTCTAATCATTTATGTCTGTCATTTATGTATGAATGATCCATCTGTACAGTGTGAAGATATTCTACATTCTTTTATTTCACTAGTTAATAGTTCTACCACTATTACTCATACTGCTACTAATACTACTGTAAGCGGTGACGATAATAATTGTTGTTCTAATGTATGCAATACAGGGTCTATATCAACCAGCACCACGAATGCGACCACTTCTCCAAATATTGAAGTCACTGCCAATACTACAAAAATAACCGCTGATACTACTCCTACTACAGCCAGTGTCTTGTCTTATTTATTAAGGTCTACATTAAATGAAACAAAGTCACCAGTATTTATTGAAAATTCAACTGTAGATAACGCACAGATTACTGCTCGAATATTTTCTGCCACATGTTTTATTGATCGTTTTATAAATTTACCACAGAAACGTTCTTCTAGTTCTTTACAAAATGATTCCAATATTAGTGATAGTAAGAATAATAATTTATGTAATCAACTGATTAATCCAGGAGAATGTTTAATACAATTGATAGTACATCAGTTGCATTTCTCTCCAAATACATTAGCACTATCATCAAATAAATCTTTCCAAGAACAACAACCATATTATCATCAACCTTACTCTACAATCCGATCAGGAAATCCTTCATCATCTTCATTTCCTATGAATGCTGCGGTTCCATCGACACTTCAACCTATGATGACAGTGCCATCAGCATCATCATCGACTACGTTATACCCATCTGTTAATAATAATAATAATCGTTCTACATCATTACCATCATCATCGTTACCAACTGTATGTCCTTCATCTGTAATATGGGCACAATATTTTGCTATTTTGTTAGATTATGCAAATTATGGTAAACAAGAATGTTGTTATTTGTTAAAACTACACGTTCCGGAAATTTTAATCAAGTGTGTTGATGTATTTGGTTTAATGTTTTTTTAATGAATTTTTTCATTGTGCATAATGTTGTGATATAACTGGAAAATGTAAGATGAAAAGGTTTTCTTAGTGTTTGAGACTAGTGTAATCTGGTTGTAATTACTGGCGTCGCTATATTCTATTTCTCTTTTTCTCTAGCGCGACTATCAACTAGTTCATTTACACTACCATTAGGACCTATGACCATCGGTTTTACAAATTGACAAATCGGTCAATGAATAACAATCAAAACCTTGACGATTATTGATCATTGTCCTTCTAATCCACTGACCAATTAGAATACACAGTAGGAAATACATCAGTTCTCAGTTGTGCTCTATGCAATCATCAATCAATATGCAGAAAATAATATACGTAGAATATTTGACCATACAGCTGCACAAGTAGGAATTACAGTGTTTGGGATAATGTAGTTATATGTTATAGAAAAGTGAATCAATTTGGAAATAGTTGATTAGTGATGATTCTGGAATAATAAGATATATGTGGACGATTTATTGGTGAAGTGGAAGCTTAGAAATAGAAGAATATAAAAGTAGTAATCCTTTATATGATAGATCCAATATTATGTTTTCACATTTCGCTTCATTATATCATAGTGGTGGTTTGAAATAATTTACCACATATACGAACTATAAGAAAGAATAGATACCATGATCATCTTAACTATATTTATCACCATCTCGATGATTCATAGTGCAATTTGTTGGCATCTTTATAGTATACTTTTGCAATCTACTACGATTTGCATGTCGAACTAACGAAGTATATGTCTAACGTCTGATTAACACTGTCAAACTTGAGACATAAACGTTAAACGGGAATTTTCATCCTGAAAGTAATCGTGTTTACAATTTGTTTGTGTTGGAACATGTTTAATGTCATACTAGCTTGAGTTCAAACATTGCTTTCATTGTTGACATGACATTCAAACAACATTCTGTATAAGAATTTTTAGCTAAAAAACCCAATGTATTTCTGAACCTACTACTACAGTATAATTGATTGTTGAATAAAGCAGATATAATTTTGTTGAAAATACTGTTGATTTTTTTTATAATTAAATTCCAGTTATATGTTGTCCTATGAAGTTATGTTGAAAACTGTTGAAACTTCGGCATCAGGAACAACAACATCAATACCGTATGCTTCCCTTGCCGGCTGGAATCAAGAACCACGTAATTACGACTGCATACAAACATCCGTCAAACGTTCATATAATGAATTATCTATGAAAATTCAATCATTGAGTTGTACAAATTTGCGGCTTTCATCTTGTTTAGATGCTTTAGTCCATGCACTTATGACTAATTCAACAGTGTCAACTACAACATCAAATTCAAATTTTGATTTTTACAGTCATTATAAATATGACTATAATGATACAGTGAACATTGAACAGAATAATTTGACCACAATTACTAATCATGATATGAATGCCACCGTGTCTAATCTTATCACCTATTCCGGTTTAAAAATCTTACTAGATTTATTATCTTATCTAGTCAGATCTTGTGAAATCCCATCTCACTACCTCAATTTCCCACCACGATTATCTTCATCACCACCACCTCTTTCTTCGACAACGTCATCTGCTATTTGTTATCCTTTAGCAAAAACCGAAGATCAGGTCTCGCGTAAGATAAATAAAATAGAGAAACGTTCTGAACCTCATGGAGCTTGTCCAATCATTTCAGAATCATCATTAACTGATACACAAGCTAACTCAATATCTACCAATCAGCGTAATCCTTATTGTGTAACATCTACTCCATTGGTTACTCTTTCCAACTCTTTGGTTCAGTTATTTTTTTCCAGCCAATCAGAACGTATTGTTAAACGGTTAACAGGCTCACTCCTTAATCCAATCACATTGAAGCCGATTTCAGATATTCTATTGGTTAGTTTTCAATAGCATTTACGTTTGATGTGCTAATATCAAGTATTGTTTCTCTTTTTAGATCCAGCGTTTGATCACACAATCTTTCCTTTATATATTACTACCATTGAAGTAACTACATCCATGAATTTGGTGTTCATCTTTTAGTACTAATTAGGTGTGGCAACTTGGACCGATGCATATATGTGCCTGGTCCTAAGTTGTTGTTGGTTGACTGACTAACTGGCTGTTTAATCATATGCATCACAGAGTTTCAAGATAGATCACAAACTTAAGAGAAAATCTACCAGTAAAGCAACTTCATTTTGCCTATTTTAAATAGTTTAACTTGAAATTTCAATGACTGATAGGAGTGAAATTAAGTCATTATTCTGTTTCTCAAACAATCATACTTTTATCAGTTTGAGGATTTGTGAAAATTGTATTATTTTCTTTGTTTAAATCATGAGTTAATCTAAGTTGAACGGCCACAAAAAATTGGAAGCATTAGACGGCCGTTTCTTTCTAGCATGGGACTCATCAGCAGTGTGCATTCACAATACCACACTCATGATTAGGACACAGGACCTTCGGTCTCGCGCGTGAACGCTCAACTGACTCGGCATCCAACAGTGTTGATGTCTTATTTCAATGAATTCATGATCCTGTACAACCCTTCATTCGTTGCCTTACGTGAATATTTCACAACCGACACGGATCGAACTACTGATCCCACAAATCCCAGAATTGATAACAATCATATGCTCACTAGTGACTAGCCTCAGCATATAACTTTTGCAGTTCTAGTGGAAAGCTGTGGTCGGTGGAATCCAATCCATGTCGGTTGTGAAATAGTTATCCACGTAAGCAACGAATGAAGGGTTGCACGGGATCATGAATTCATTGAAGTAAGACATCAACACTGTTGGATGCCGAGTCAGAGTTTCGTAGATTGAGCGTTCGCGCGCGAGACTGAAGGTCCTGTGTTCGAATCATGAGTGTGGGATTGTGAATGCACACTGCTGATGAGTCCCATGCTAGAACGAAACGGCCGTCTAATTCTTCTAATTTTTTTGTGGCTGATCAACTTAGATCAACTCACGGTTTCAATAGTGAAAATTATGCTTTTGTTTTCGTTATCATTTATGAATGCTCCTTTTTTCTATAATTTTTATTCGAACTATGAGTTTCTAACTTTACTATATTTTCTTGGGCTCTAACGTCAGTAGCATGTATTACTGTTCATCAGTCACTAGAATATCGATAATTTCTAGTTTCTGATTAGCGTATATATATATATATATATATATATATATATATATATATCTTGAGCGGATTATTTCAACATAACGTTATATTTCAAGCTTTAGTATTTTCGATATACTGAAGCGTGTGACATAACAGTAAATTTAGCCCATCCACTCAGGATTAACATATAGCAACAGTAGCTTATCTGTCACAGTTCAGCATATCAGCAATGGGAAGTTACGAATCACGACTAATACCTCCATACCTATTCAACCAGTTATTAACCATCTAGACTCAATTGCTCAGTGGATAACACATGCGTTTGAAGGAAGATGTTCTCTATGTTCTCGTCCCAATGTGAACTCCGACATGAATTTCTTGATGACTAGTCTCAGATCAGACAAAGCACTCATCCTGGATTCCATAACCTACTAAAAGTTAAAGTATATATTAGGACACTTAAACGTTATTTTAAAAAAATATTTTTGTCGATCTTATTTCATATTCTCTTTTGCCTAACTTTTTTTCATTTTTCATGTGTTTGTTTATTTTCTTTTTCACAGTTCTTCTCTTATGAAAATATGAATTTTTCAGATCTTATTCTCAGGGAATTAGTCTATTCCATTTTGCATCCATGTGATTTAGACAGCGTATTAAAATTGTTAGAACGTTTATTACAATTATCTGATTCATTAAAATCTGTTCGTATACGTCTTCTGTTTAGTTGTAAGTTACATTTAGAAGCTGTAATTACCCTTATTATTATTATTATTACTATGGATACTGTTATTATTATTATTATTATTATTATTATTACTGTTTGGTAAGCGCTTATCAACTACTGTTCTAAATTTGTGAACGATGCTTCTCGGTTCCCCACATGGTTGAAGGATATTTCACATTGTAGGATGAGAATAATGATATAAATTAATCTGTGTAGATCATATTCATCAAATACTGTGATCTCAGTCAACTGGAATGCTCACGGCTGATGATTTCTGTACTAGGACAGAATAAATGTCCAATGTTGTATAGTTTTCATTTATTTATTTATTTGAACACATAAATATTGGTAGAAAGAGGCACCAGATACATATGCGCCACACAAATCTCATTTGATTTGTGTGAGGGCTGTGAAACTGCCCACGTGCCCAAACTGAAGCTGGTGGTTTCCTTAGGGAGCAACACTAAGAGCCTTTGACCTCAAGATCTGATCCACAAGGCAGTGGAACATCGTGAGGAGTTACAGTCCCATGGTAGCCTATGACCAAAGATTGGTTCATACCCCATTTGTTCCTTCAGGATACTGGAGCCCATGTGCACCATTGGTTTGGAATCAGGGTTTTCCAACTTCCATAGGTGGGTCCTCCATATCCACTAACCCGGTTAAAGCGCCAGACATTCTCTTTTCGTCCTCTCAATTTCGTGAACAACACCCGTGGCACGAGAAGGAAGTGAGTAGGACTTCCCTGACAGAGGCTATATACGCATAGCCATATGAGAGCATTTGGAGAGGGAGAGCGGACTCTCCCCACTCTCGGCTGTACCAGGGCATTCGGGGGCGTATAGTTTTCAATTGTACATCGACTGAGGTCAAACTTTGATGAATGCATTCTTTTTTTGCCGAATATATTATTATTATGAATTCGTTTAATCTAATTATCACTCTTGTTATGTCTCGTAGGTTGAACGCTTTATTCGGATCCTAGCTATTCGGATAACCCCAGGCTAGCACTACTCAGCGACTTGAAAGACGAGAGAGAAGACACGAGTATCAGAGAAGCACCTTACTACAAGGTTCAATTATGTACAGAAAAACAGGGGTTTTATAGTAATTAAAAGACCTTGAGATCCCATAGTAACAGTATGTTAACAGCCAATCAGGACCTTGTTATTTTAGTAGCATTTTAGTAGCATAGCTTCTAACTAATCGCTGATTGGTTGGGCTCTTTATGAGCCTCTCTGGAGGCTCTGATAGAGTTTATTGTAAACCGACCTAACAACTCTCATTCCTCACTTTCTCTTTTATTTCATCTAAAGATTCCAATGATGTTGACCTATTCAAACTATTGAATTCCAATTTTATTTATGAAACAAATACTGCAGCATATCAAGTATTCTATTTATTCATTAATTTATTATTCACGGATCCGGATGTAATCACTTATTTATCAAGCGAAATCTATTTGGTTAAAGTATTAAGTGAGGTAAGCCTAACAATGGTAGTAGTATTAGTGAGTAACTGTTGTTTTATTAGTGGTTATAATAGTATTATTTATCTTTAATTATTGTTAGTTCTAGTTCTAGTGAGAAGCAGTGACCAGTGAAGTTCAACCAGGTCTGTTGTGAGATAGTAACTCACTGAAGACATTGGTGAACGTGTCGCTCAATTTCGTGGATTGGTTGAAATTAGACATTAACACCTTTGGATACCGGCTCAGTGGTCTAGAGGTCAAGCGCTCACTCACCAGACCGATAGTCCCTGAGTTCTTATCCCCTTAGCAGGATCGTGGATGCGCACTGCTGAGGAGTCCCACAATAAGATTAAACGGCCATCCAGTGCTTCCAGATTTTCCATGGTGATCTAGCTTCAATTGACTCATGATTCCCCTTCTAAAACGTTAGAAGTGTTATTTTCCATTCATTACAAATATATCATTATTCATAATATACCCCATACTCATTGTATTTTAAAGTATCAAGTTTCATCGTCATAATGTTCACCTGATAATACACCTATTAACTTCACACAGTTATATAATATTCCCTTATGGGCCAGGGTAATCTTGTATTGGTTTTCAGAAGAACCAGACACCATCCAGACTTTCACGCAGCAACCCAAATAGTACAGCTCAATCCCGTTTAACAGGAGAGCCAGACACTGCTCAGGCTTAACCCAAGCAGTACAGCTCAATCCCGCCCTATAGGAGATACCAGACACTATATAGGCTTCAACGCTACAATCCGAACAGTACAGCCCAATCCTGTGGCGCAACCATTCAGGTACCAAACACCCCTGGTAGACCAACTTATTGACTTGCATTTGAATAAATCTATATTCTTTACACTAATTCATTAGATTGTACTATATCTTTATGGATTAGATAAACGAATATCATTTTACCATCTATAATTAAATGTGAATGTTTGTTTTTTCTCTTAAATCAATGAATTTGGCACTGAATTTATTATATGAAATATGCGACAAGTGAATGTTTTAGGGGTAGGCCACATCTAAGAAAAAAAACAAAAAAACAAAACGACATATGAAAAGTATTTAATGTATCTCTATGTATACCATTGAAAATGTTGCCTTTTTTTTCAATTCATTACTCTATTGATCAAATTGTAAAACGTTAGTTGGTTCAATGTTTTAGTTGAATGCTGAGCGACTATGATGGTATTTGTTGTTTAGAATGGTTTATATATATGTATATCACAATCAAATATTATTGGTAGAGTATAAGTGTAAGCTTCCAGTTGTTGAGTTTTTGTTTTTCAAGTTTGAAACGATACATTTGTTTTTGGCATAAAAACCATCATTGCAGTGATGTAATAATATTGACGAAAAATGATCAATCATATCCTTTTTATCATTATTATTATTATTATTATTATTATTATTAGCTTTATTCAATATTATATTTTTGTTACAATATAGAATTCTCAGCACAAAGTACTTCAACAAGTTTCCGTTTCTTACTTCCTCGTTCTTTCTGACGATAAATATTGAGTGATCGCCAGTTAGAAGTTAGCAGCCCAGTCAATCAACATCTGAATAATGTACATTCTTCTCGCAGCATAATGCCAGCAACCACAATATCTCTGACTAGGCTTTCTGTAACCTTTACAGCGAAAGGTTGTACACTTTTTAGAAACGCACCTGAATAGGTTGTGCGATTGATAGGCATAATGATGTATTAAAACAAACAAAACTAGATAACTTGTTGAAATATCTAGATGACAGGAACAGGTAGCCCAGATGTTTAAACAGGCCGCCAATTTCAAAAGAGACATCAAGATTATTATATATAAAGAGGATAAACAAAAGAGATAGAACTGTATAATCAACACCCTGTACAGCATAACTGTTGTTTGTCAATAATGGTTTTTACTGATATACAACCTATCTTTTATATATTACCACCACTAAATTAACTATTTCTATGAATCCGGTGTTCATCTTGTTGTGCTAATGAGGTATGGAAACTTGGCCCGATGTATAAATGTGCCTGGTCCTACGTTGTAGCTGACTGACTGACTGACTGAATCATTTTTACTGATATAGCTAATACTTTTTGGTATTGGCTTTCGTGATTTTTTGTTTTCTGGTTAAGAAATAAGATAAAAGAAAGCTAAGAGTGTCCAATCGAAATTATATCGTCAAATCATTAATCGTTTCACTGAGCCGCTTAAGTAAATCCAGACTGCGTGTTTAGAGTTCAGGCGATCATCTCAACCAATAATCAAGAACAATTGGTGACATCGCTCTTGGTCACAATGCACAGATAAATTTACTCTGTGTATTATTCCTTCAGGAAGTAATTTTGAAGATTACCTTATGCTTTCCATTTACACTTCTCGAATAACATTTTTTCTATTACCACTGATATTGTGATGTGGTCTACTTCTATCCATATAAGTAGTATATGGCGATGGTCAGACAAAATGTATTTTTTGGCAGAAGATCGATAAGGAAAGAACAGGAATGAAGCGCAATTGATAGGAAAAGGCATGAACAATGGAATTAAAGAAGATGGATTAATATTTACAGAAGGAACAGTGAAGATTGAAACTATTGATCGTTATTTTGCAAATTAACTGTTTACTGTATGGTTATCAGAATTTAGTGAGATAGTCCGTAATTTGTGTCTAAATACATTCGATTGTCCCTAACTAGTGTTTGTGCACTACAATATTGTTACTACTCTTATTACTCTAACTAGTATTTGTCTTGACAAATTTATCTCGATTTACTTTGATTTGGTTTGGCAACTTGAACTGATGAACGTATGTACGTAGGATCTACGTTGCTAGTACTTGATTGACTTGTAACTCATCAGCTTAGTATGTGCATATTCCTTTGATTTGGGTACAGTAATATTCTAAAATCGAGATAAGTATACATATACTGTTTATAGTTAATGTAATGTTTTGTTAAATAACTGAAACAACTATGCCTCATTCGGCACTGTTACAGTCAATACAAGTACCTATCTTCTTTTCATTTATATATATTTTTAAAAACTCTATATTGTGTATATTAATGTTTATCTTATTATATTTGTTCTATGATATAATAGATTACTGCATCAGCTTTGGATAGTTTAAAATTAGACACATCGGATAACTGGCTTGATGATAAAGAAAAAACAATAGAAGCACTTGAACAAGCTGGACGAATTCTAATGAATTTGGTCAGTTTGGTTGAATAATTCTTCTCGTTTTATTGCTTATTCTCAGTTTAGTTTAACCAATATTGCTTTTTGGTGTCGATAGTATCTGAATATGCGTAGATAATGTCCTAACTAATATAGTTAACTAATACAACCAAATCAACGAATCCCCCATCTAATACCTTAAGCTTAATCTTAGTACTGATTACTTAAACAGTTCCGTCTTACATGAACTGTGCACTAATATTAGAGTACAGAGATAAGCCAATCAGGTGTCACAATCCGATTTCAAGGTCATAGGCACATGGTACAAATATATGAGTTGACTACTGATCATATACTTGCTAATTTCGATGGTAATTCAATAATAACGTACTCACAAAAACAAGCCCTGATTCACAAGACTATTCTTATGTGATTTAGCTGAGGAAATAAAACTAGCTAAGGTTATGGTTGAAGTTAAAAATTCGGGTTAAGATTAGTGATTAATGTTGAAAACTACAGTTACTGAATAGGGTTAACTTTTGGACAGAGAATTAATTCATGCGAACAATATTAAACCAATTTAAGCATCTTTACAAAGCTCTCTCCGCCAATATAAAGCACCGATTAGATAAAACGTGTTAGCCAAATATGGATGCGCACTGCTGAGGAGTCCCACAATAAGACTAAACGGCCATCCAGTGCTTCCAGGTTTTCTACGGTGGTCTAGCTTCAATTGATTCATGATCTCAACTATTAAAATTTGTATTGGTTTTAAATTAGAAACACATACTAAGGTTATGACATTTAATATAGTTAAATGATCTGTTTAATTGGACTAAACTTGAAATAAAATTTTCATTGTGTTACTAGTTTTTCATTTGTTGAATGATTAGGACACATCTAATGATAGAAGTTTGAAAGTCGGTTTGTTAGTCATTTTTACTGTTTAAAGAATACGAACCTATATCACTCAGCTGCAGTGTCAAATAAACTACCATGATTATTACTGTACGAATGGATTATGTGTACAATAGAAACTAGTGGAATATTCAAAAATTCTTAAGTTGATATCGATTTCTGTGCACTGATATCAACTAAAAGAAAACGCACTAAACCCTAAAGTATGAAGTACTGTTTGTTGCAGATAGCTTCTTTGGCAATGGCTCTTCTGTGCATTTGGGCGATTTCATCGTTGTCTGTTTTTCAGTACTCTCTGAAAGCTCTGGTTTCACTCTATCAATGCTAACAGTGTCATGTTTACTTGCTCTTTTCTATTATGACTGGTTTAATGTTTTTCCGGATGGTTTTAGAAGGACCATTATTAGGAGTTTATAAGGACTGTCTTACTTTTTGACAAAAACATGTTAGCGTTTGTTCAATTTAATGAGTGTGAATGATCTCGCTTTCTGAGTTCGTGGTTTGATGGACCTAATGGATTCAATCTTCTGTTGTAATTGTTGTACGTAGTTGATTATGTCTTCTAGAATATCTGTTGCACAGTCAAAAAATTCATCAGGCAAACGTAACGTTGTTTCATAAACCAACTCAGCAGCACAACAACCGATGTCTTGTTTGATAGTTGAGCGAATGCCTGATAGTAACATAGGAAGCTTGATATCCCATTTGTAATCTCCCTCAAAAAACTGTCAGTGAGGCTTTTAGCTGCCGGTGGAACCCTTCCATCATCCCGTTAGTAGCCGGATGATAAGCTGCAGTTTTAGTCCTCTTTATGCTGAAAGTGTCTGTAAGTTTCTGGAACCGTTTGCTTTCAAAATGGGCTCCACATTCGGTCGTAATTGTCGTTGGAACACTGAAGTTTGCAATCCAGTGTTTTACTAATTTCTTTGCCATAGTTGATGATGCCGTATTTTTCAGCGGGACACTAAACTATCATTTTTCTTCTTATATAAAGCTGGTTCGATTACGAAGAACATAAATCTATAAAAATTGACTATCGGGTCATATACATTAATTATCTCTTACAACTGTTTATTCTCTACCCTTTCTGAGGCATTATCGAAGAAATTTCATAAAATACCATAATAAAGCCACTGACTTCAAATTAAGTAAAGTTTAATATCACTTGCCAATGATGATTTTGGATAATCTGTATTTCATGTGATACATAATCATATGTGCCAATTATTTGTGCTTTTTTGTTTCAAATTTCAAGTGAATTTCATATCACAGTCTATCTCATTCATCTATCTCATTATCATATATTTATATAATCTAGATCCCTTCAATTGTGACGCTTCCAAACGATATGATTGGTGTGATTGAGAATGATAGTGTACAAGATGATGACGGTGATCTTGATGATGATAATGCTAACGGTGATGAGAACCGGATCACTTTTGCCTACAAAAATAACAACGAAAAGCAATATGGTAGTCGATTTTCAAATTGGGGAAAAAGTGCAGAGAATGAAGATGTTGAAGAGGTAGAAGATGACAATGATGACTACGGTGCTGATGACGATGATGATGATAATGTAGGTGAAGAAATAGATGAGAGAAATGATCATTTAATTACATCCCTTTGTCGTATTACCTCTTCATCTTTGTCGACATCTGATGATCCTGAACTGGATCATTTATCTTCAAATCATGAATATATGATGAGTCATAATATAACAAGGACTAGTACTAGTACAATAGTCGATACCAGTTTAGATACTTTTAACCATACATGTATCACTGCTGGTCCACCGGCCACCACTACTTATACTACTATTACTACTGCAAATAGTAGTAATAATAATAATAGTAATGTTAATAACAGTAGACAAATATATGGACAATTATTATCATGTGGTTCGTTGATGGAGGAAATAGTAACTCAAAAACAACAAGAAGAAAATAGCTTCACCAGTCCTAACAATCATAAATTAAATGATAACATTGAGTAATAATATATAATGTGAACTAGAAACCAAATCAGTTCTGCATTGTTCTCTCATCCTGCTTGATCTTTCTCTTTATTGATTAATTCATTATGATTTCCACATCGAATTGATTATCAATAAAATGCCAAGTACATTGTGTCTGTGTGTGTGTGTTTATTTTATCAACTAACAAATTGATTGCCAATAATAATAATGATAAATACCTCTGATCTCTCCTTAGCTCTTTCATTGTATCTTCAATTGAATTCATATAAAGAGATTTTGTATTTCCTAGAATGTATATATTCCACTTGTATGTGTTTGCCTAGGGGGGGCTCATATGATTTAACATAATATGCAAGATCATTTTCCCGAATTTCTTTTTTATTTAAATGAATTTAATTCATCAATATAAAAGTAGACAATATCGCTTTTATTGTTTTCATTATTGTTCATATCCATTTCAGGCGTTATTGTTTTAATATTAGAATTACATTATAATCATTCTTTTGTCCCCTATTGGTATGAATGTATATGCTTGTGAATGAACGGCTATATAAATTTTCCTTATTCATTATTATCATCTTAATAAAGATCAAAACGGGGTTTATCTTACTTTATCTTCAAATTGAATCTTCTTTATTTTGTTTTGTTCGTATTATGTATATGGTTGTTTTCATTGTGTCTCAAGGGCATCATTGTTACTTTTCTCCTCCCCCCCCTCTCTCTCTCTCCATATTCCCTATTGCATAACAACTGTGAATGAACGGCTATATAAATTTTCTATTCATTTTGTGTTATAGTTTACAATCATATTTATTTAGTCTTTTTATTGCCTCTCAAGTCATCATTGTTACTTTTCTCTCTCTCTCTCCATGTTCCCTATTGCATAACAACTGAAAATAAGCTAATTTATTGATTATTGTATTTTTAACCCACCCTCATTTATTTAAATAACCCGGTTTTGAATAATCAATTATATTTTACAAAGAAAAACAAAACATTTAAACTATATAGCTATATGCTTAAAAGAGTTCATTATTGAAGAAAACTCTTATTGTTTTGATTATCATTGTGTTTTGTTCTTTTTTTGGCTGAAAATTCATTGTTTCAAATGATATAAATATATATACATATTTACCGAAGTTCTACGTTGTAACTGACTGACTGACTGACATATTTACCGGGTCTATTCATTTATGCTTTATATAATGAAAGTAGTAATAGTTTGTTTGTTTGTTTTTCTTTTTGAATATTTTCAGTTTCAGTTGTAAGTTTTTGTTTGTTTGTTTGTTTTTGTTTATCACTTTGATTGATTGGTTGATTCATTTATTTATTGTACTGTCTTGTTTATCTTCATTTTTGTCTCTACCTACTTGTCTCTATCTACCCATCTATCTATCTATGTCCCGATTTAGGTATTATATCAGTGTATAAATGAAATTTATTCATTATGACTTATTATTCTTTTCGTTTTCGTTTCTTTCTCTTTTTTTTTCTACAATTGTAAAGATAAAATAAGAGAATGTTTCTATTTTTTATCAAACAATCGATTTCATACAATTATTGTGCTTAATGTACTTTTTTAAATTCCTGGACTTATTATGTATTATACACATCTTTGTGCTAATGTGGTATGGCAACACTCGAACTGATGTACGTACGTACGAAGTCCTACGTTGTGACTGACTGACTAAGTGACTAAAAGTTTGTTTGGTTGGTTTTTTTCTTGTTTCAATGACAAGTACATTTTGTGATATTTTTCTCTTAGTTGTTTATAGGTATCTATGTGCATATACATTTTGTGTACCCAATTGATTCCCATTTTTTCTTTCCCCTCTTTATTTAGTGCTTACATTCTTGTTATTTGTAATTCAATGATATTGTCAGAAGTAAATGATTTTATCTTTGTTTTGTTTATTTAGTTTTTTGTATTGTCTAAGCGATATCGGTAAATACAGATTACTTGAGTAAGGCCTTGAACCAAATATTTATAATTAATGATAATAGGGAAATATTAGATGTCATATGGAGCGAACTTACTCATAATGAAGTAGTCGAATGCGTCGACAACTTCACTTATCTTGGAAGTCTAATCAGCCCTAATGGTTTGGTGTCTGACGAAATCTCAGCAGGGATTCAAAAAGCTCGTTTGGCTTTTGCCAATTTATGTCACCTATGGCAAAGGCGAGATATCCGTCTATCAATTAAGGGACGAGTATACTGCGCAGCAGTCCGTTTTGTTTTACTTTACGGCTGCTGGGATCTCCAGGTGAGTAATAGTGATGGCAAATCGGTTGATGAGGTTGTGATTCCTCATCGACTGAGATGGTTGGGCCACGTGTTACGTTTGCCTGAACACCGATTACCACGACGCGCTATGGTGACTAGTATTGGAGCGGCCAAACGAAACGTGGCACCAGTCATTGAAGTCACTAACTTCTGGTGTGAGCCATGTTTGTAGATGCAGACTACTTGGTTGGGGTCTGCGTGACTGTCGTACTCAATGGTTGGAGACTGTATGTGACATGGCTCAGAATCGATCTGTAGTACCGTGCTTCAATAATAGTTCACTTCGATAACCGTTATTATACCAATCTTAACGGTGTATAAAATCAGAAAGCAAAAGGAAGCGGCAACTACATTTTTATTGATGAATGATGCAGACCAGAAAGCTGTGAGCACATGAGCAAGTGTAAGCGAGCGAATCATAAGTGACATGCATTGGAGATGGCTGATAAGCCAACTCGAGAGCGAAGCGATAATAATGCGTATTGGAGATGGCTGGGAAGCCAACTCGAGAGCGAAGCAAAAGTAATACGTACTGGAGATGGCGGGGAAGCCAACTCGCTACGAGAAGCATTACTCAATATTTATAATCAGACAAAAATGAATAACATATGATGAGAAGAATACGAAGGGTACACATATACGCTCTTATAAAAAGTACTCAAGGTTAATAAGCGAATAATTAACAAGATCAAAATATGACTCATAATATATGAGTGAATTGGCTTGGCCAGTATCTAGAATAAAGTATATGGGCTTAACATAACAACCGATACTACAGATCACAATGGCGTAGGCGTATACACTCTTTATCTTCCCTTAAACCGTGACATTAAAGTTGCTTCATGTCTTTCTTCTTGTACTATATCCTTATATACAATCTTTTTTTTATGTATTATAACCATTAAATTAACTACTTCTATGAATTTGGTGTTGATCTCGTTGTGCTTACGAGGTATGGCAACTTGGACCGATGCATAAATGTGCCTGGTCCTACGTTGTATCTGACTGACATAATGATAAAGTTGTATTTATTCTCTAACTTTCACTTGTAATTTTTCCTTTCGAACTGTAGTTCTCATGTTTGGACATTATTACCCATCGTGTTGATTTCTCGTTGAGATGCGAAAACGTGGACTAAGTCCAACCTCGTTAAAGATTGACTGATTTCTCTTAGTAATTTCCCTGATAAGTGTACTCATTAAAGTCATTCCAGGTTACACTAATTTTAATGCCCTACTGAATATTCTCCATCTGTGACAGCATATCACTGTTAAGATTCGAAGGATTTCCACAAAAATAAACTATTCCATCGCCTCGTTTTTACGATTGGAAAACACAAGATATCTCATCCATATTGTTTCTATCAAAACAAGATCCTATAGTTCTTTCAATCCTCATAGATCTCTCTGAAACTCTTGAGTCTTCAGCTCAAAAATCACTCAACATTTTACGGTTTTTGTGGGCAATTTTAATCAACTTCCAATAAAAAAAACCATGATAATTCATAGAATAAATGAAATCTTGCTTGCAGTGCAACTCACGATGTGCATTTCGTACTACTTTGAACTTTTAAGCTGCATGTAACTACATCCCAACTAAAACAAACCAAATCTCAGTCAAGATATCAAAAAACATCACAAATTAAAATCATAATGGTTCAGTTCGCTCATTTATTTACTGAACTGCGATCACCCTCACTGAATAATAGGTGTTTTAATGGACAGTAGATTGAAGCCTTCGTTTCAACACGGCACTATCCTTCTAAGCAACGAATGCTGTGTAGTAATATATACATTCTCTTAAGTGCTAAATGCACACTATTCATCGATATGCTCCTTTTGCACTATCCTCTTTGTACTTCAATTTACTCCATGTATTGTTTTATAGGACTGAACAGAGATGTTAATAAATAAGACTCTATAACGTTTAGATAGATTATCTATACATTAAATTATCTTCACATTTCGTTGTTTAGCAAGAGATTCATAGTTCATGATCTAGTTGCGTCATAAACAGTCAAATATGGAGGGTTACATAGATGAACTTTTAGTTAATCAATTTTAAGTTTAAAATTTGTGCGTAAACTTTCTGTGTACATAATTCTTGTTTTGTTTACATCATTCTAACCACCATAAAGATATTTTAGATATACATATGAAAACTAAAAGGTCATTTCTTAACCAAAGTAGGACTGATTCTGTTAACTTCGAATTCTACTTCCTTGAATAGAGAAATCCAAAGCACAAACAACTAGCACAGAAGCAAGCAAAGAAGTGAAGAAGGGCTTCAGAGTTGACAAGCAGAAATATGTGGACGACCTAGCGACGGCAAGGGAAAAACCTGCAACAGAAACAAATATAGGACAACTAGTGACACAACGAATAAACTGGTAGGGAAATGTAGTAAACTAGAGACCGGTCAAGGACAAAGAAGGCAAGATAGTCAACGAGATTCAAGAACAACGAAACAGGTGGGTAGAGCAATTTGAGGAACTCTTCAATAGGTCAGCTCCATCGAATCAACCGGACATCGAAGCAGCACATACTCACTCCACCAACGATCGAAGAAATCAACACATCCATCAGACAAATGAAGAATGGGAAAGCAGCATGAAGGACGACTGATAGATGCATTCGTTGTCCATATACTATCAGTAACAACCTACTGTGGGAGATAATAAACCAACTTCCAGCTGAAAAGGAAATTACAAAAAGATTTTGGTAGTATATAGGATAAAGATTGCGGAAATCATCAAACTACATCACGAGGCAAGGGCTTATTTAGAATCGTGATGGAAAATGAAAAAAAAGTACCCACTGCAACGGACAATTGGAAGGAGACTTGAAAATAATGATGAATAACAGAAAAAGGAAAACAACTTATCTTTACAAGAAACTTTTTATTATCTTAAATTAGACAATGATAACAAAGAGGTAAATCCAATTTATATAATTATGTAAAAGCGATCACAATATAAAAAAATGACCTAATACAATTTAAACAATCAATATAAAAAAAAAATAAGTCATATACAAGCGTCATGATATGGAAGAAAACAAAAAAAAAATTGAACTTTGATCATTTTAATACAGTTGCTGTCAAGTGTTCAATTTATTACCACTTGGCAACAATATTGAAATAATTCAGTATCACACCCCCTCCCCCCAAAAAAAATAAAAATCAATAAATCAACAGAAATATAAGATTTATATAATCGAATGTCAGACCCCCCCCCTCTCAAAAAAAAACAGTAATCCATCAAGAGAAATATCATTCAATATCACACGCCCTCCCCCAAAAAGTAAAAAATCAATAAATTGACAGAAATATAAGATTTATATAAATGAATGTCAGACCCCCCCTCTCAAAAAAAAAACAGTAATCCATCAAGAGAAATATCATTCAATATCACACGCCCTCCCCCAAAAAGTAAAAAATCAATAAATCGACAGAAATATAAGATTTATATAAATGAATGTCAGACCCCCCTCCTCACCAGAAAAACAGTACTAAATCAAGAGAAGTATCATTCAATATCATAACTCCTCACCCCCCTCCAAAAAAAACAGTAATACATATAAGATTTATATATTATCAGATGTTAGTTTCCTTGGTATTATAATATAAACAATATTTTGTTTTTGTTTTACTCGTGTTGAATTTAAATAATACATATTTAAATTAATTTTATATTTATGTTCAATATATGTAATTAAATTATAATTTAAATGATCATTTTGTTCAATTATACCATTAAATGTAATTGGTAATTGTTCTAATGTTTTCAATATAATTAAACGTTGATAACCAATAATAATAATTTGTTCATTTAAATTATACATTGCTTTTACTGTATTCATTATTGTAGTTGGATCTAATTTAATTGTAATACAACAATTAGTTTTTAAAATTTTAATACTGATTTTTGTTTGTATTCTAGGTAAACCAGTTGGAATTAAATGATTATGATCATCATTACTATTATTAGTAGTATTGTTATCAGTAGTATTATTAGTAGTATTGTTTAATGAATTAGTTGATTTAATTGTACGTGTTTCACTACAATGAAATATAGATGATAAATTATTATTATTATTGTTGCTATGGTGATGATGATGATGATGTGGTTGGTGTTGATGTTCATGATGATGATGATGAGTTTTATGATTCTTTTTTATTGATTGTTTATTTAATTTTTCTTCTTTTTCACATAATTCATTTAATTTTTCAATGGCATCAAGTTCATCTGGATTTAGCATTATTATATTATCAGTAGTATTAGTAGTAGTAATTTATTGTTGATAAATTTATATAACAATAATAATTAAATCTATAAAAAAGATAAATAAATTTATAGATATATATGATTGAATTGGATAATTAACCAATCAAAAATCAGGATAGATGTTTATCTCTATTTATCTCTTTTATCAATATTAGACTATCATTGAAAACTTGAAAGTACTGTATGACTTTTTGATCCTTGTGTTTGAAACTATTCAGAATTTCGAAAGGATCTGCAAAGCAAGCACAACATTCCCATAATTGAAGAACATATGGAACTCAAAACAACTGTCAACTAATTTCAAAGTGTGAATCATTAAAACGAACTCCAAGACAGTCAGTTCTATTGTACGGAGTTGAAAAGTGTTGAACTACTACAACCATCATCAAGAAGGTACAAGCATTTATAATTAGTTGTCTACACAAAGTACTCAACATTCACTGGCCGGATACTATCAGCAACAGCGTTTTATGGGAGAGAACAAACCAGCTTCCAGCTGATGAGGAAATTGAGAAAAGACGTTGAAAGTGGATAGGACATACACTGAAGAAATCATCAAACTACGTCACGAAACAAGTGCTAACTTGGAATCCTGAAGAGACTCGTAAAATAGGAAGGCCAAAGAACACATTACACCAGGAAATAAAAGCAGATATGAAAAGGATGAATGTGAACTGGAAAGGATTGTTTGGGATAGGGTTGGATGGAGAATGCTGGTGTTCGACCTATGCTCCTCAACGAGTGGTAATAGGCGTAAGTAAATTAAGTAAGTGAGACTATTCAGCAGTGTGCATCCATGATCTTATAGATCGCTGGATTAGTATCCAATGGGGTTAAGCGTTTGCATGAGAAATTGAAGATCCTTTGTTAGAATCTTGCATGCCAGATTGCAGACGCGCAATGCTGAGGAATCTCATATTAAGTAGAAATGGCCATCTTGTGCTTCCAGGTTTTCAATGATGGTCTAACATTGATTCATTCATAATTTATTTATTTAAACACATAAATATTGGTACAAAGGGGCACCAATATATATATATATATATATATATATCTTCAACAGATTCTTCTCAACTAATCTCATACCGAAAAGGTGTAAAAAGATAAAGATAATCCCTAATACCTAACAAAATATCTGGTGATAAAAAAGGTGAAACTTATACCCATAGCATTAAACTTCACTCTTCCTCAGAATATTGGAAAAATTACTGATAACCTCACTTCAACCTGCAATAAAAGAGTACAGTTATCCTAATCAGTTTGCTTGCAAATGCAAAAGAAGCACATTAAATGTCGTTACTGTTTTGAATATATATATATATATATATATTCACCACATTCTTTCTTATTCCTGTACCCTTCACTGGTACGGCCGAGCGTGGGGAGAGTCCGCTCTCTCTCTCCAAATGCCTTCACATGACCACGTGTATACAACCACTGCCTGGGAAGTCCTACTCACTGCCTTCCCGCGACATTATTGTTATTTACGAAATTCAGAGGACGAAAACCGAATGTCCGACGCTTTAACCGGATTGATGGACACGGAAAGTTCACCTAGGTGAGTTGGAAAACCCTGATTCCAAACCAGTGATGTATATGGGCTCCAGTATGCTGAGGGAACATAAGGCGGCGTATGAACCAATCGTTGGTCATCGGCTACCATGGAACTGCATTGCCTCATGATGCTCTATTGCCTTGTGGATCAGATCTTTAGGTCAAAGGCTCCAGTTCTGGTCCCCTAAGAAAACCACCTGCTTCGGTTTGGGCACCTGGGCAGTATCATAGCTCTCACATAAATCAAATGAGATTTGTGTGGCGCATATATATCTGGTGCCCCTTTGTGCCAATATTTATGTGTTTAAATAAAATTAAATATATATGTATACCACATTCTTTCTTATTCCCGTACCCTTCGGAAATACATTATTCATGGTTTCATTGTCGTAACAAAACTTATCATTTTGATCATCATTAACTTAACTCATTTATATTTCATATAAGATATTTATATACATTAATTAATATATTCAGTGTACAACACAGATGTTAAACAAAGATGGATAGTGACTAGCAGTGGAATCCAGGATGGGCGATACTTCGTCCTATTTAGGACTCGTCAGCTGGATGTACCTGCATCTCAGAATTGATGTTCGCTCTGGGACTCGAACCCAGTACTTTTCGCTTCAAACGCCATCGCGTTATCCACTCAGCTTACATTGCTTGTGATGTAAGGCTATATTGACGCAATACGCACAGTATGCACATATGTCAATAAGAGACTGACCAGTTGCAGTCCTAAACATCAATGGGAAGATTCAAACAAACAATATTAAGTGAATAGATGTTAAAGTTTAATTTTGTTGCCGTTATATTTCAACAGGGTTCTGTAAACTTTTGTTTTTTCAATATTGTTTTTTAAAACCTATATTCATCAGCTGTGTTGTATAGTAAAATTATGTTATAACGATGATTGTGAGTGGCTTTACAACCGATTAGAAAGCAATAATTAGTTAAAAAGATACTTATTATTAACAGTAACAACATTATAGTAGATTGATAGCGCCAACATGATAAGTAAACAAAGAAATATTACGATTAAGTATTAGGAGTTCGGTTAGAATCAAAAGTTCAGGTGAAAAGTTAGATTTAAAAGTGATAGGATTGGGTATACTAGAGTTAGTTGTGCCAATGTAAGGAATCAGCAGTAGTAGTGTCAGGATTAGCATATGGGGCTTAGACAATTAAGCTTCAGAGTGCTAGAGTTAGAATATATGGTAAGAGTTTGAGAATACTTTATCATCACAAAACCACCATTGATTACGCCATGAATCCTATCAATCTGATAATAGAGTATGTATTTCTGTTAATTTAGCCTACGCACCATATCAAACTCACTGTGTGATTGTATAAAAGTTGTTTATAGCAAATATAATCACTTTAGAATCTGATTACAGACAAGTTTAATCTCATTTTTAATAAGATACATGTTATTCTATGTTTTAAATTTTATAGGAAAATTTACAAGCACTATCTCAAACCTGATTGATTCCCCCCCCCTTCTGCCCCAAGGTTGTTACTATAATATAGTTTTGCCAGTTATGCATATAACACAAAAAGTTACCATTATAAGTACAGGTATATACATCAGTTTACTTAAGAGGTATTGTTTCATTATTTAATAATTTTACACCATAAACCTATTGTTGTGAACAAAACATGGGTGGGGACAATCGAATGTATTCAGACACAAAATTACAGACTATGTCATCAAATTCCGATTACCATATAGTTAACAGTTAATTCGCAAACTATCAATCAATTGTCTCAATCTTAATTGTTCCTCCTGTAAATATCAGTCTGTCTTCTCTAATTTCATTGTTCATGCCTTTTCGTACCGATTGCGCTTCATTCCTGTTCGTTCCTTATCGATCTTTTGCCAAAATATATTCTATGTCTAACCATCACCATATACTACTTATATGGATATAAGTAGACCACACTACACTATGAGTAAATAATTGTCACGTCATATACTTTTACTCTGTATTTATGTGAAAAACTTACTATTCTATATACATAACTAGATAAACAATAAAAAAATTCTCCTGAGATAAGTTTAGACAGGTCTACAATTCAAAAATTATAGCGCTCATTTTAACTTATATAGATACATATTGATTGTTTGAATCTTCTTATTGATCTTTAAGATTGAAAATGATCAGTCTTTATTGACATATGTGTATTCTGTATTCAAATTGAAATTCACTTCATTACACAAGTCAGTGGCTAATTGAACTCAGTATCTAGGTGGATAACGTGATGGTGTTTAACGTGGACAGTATTGAGTTCGAGTCCTAGGTTGAGTATCCAACTGATGAGTCTTAGGTAGGACGAGACGTGAGTCCCAGATTCTACTGTTATTTTATATTATAAATTGCTTTCTGCTTTTATGAAATTGAAAGTTAAAAACTTTCGTAATAGATTGTGCCAACTGCGAAAAACACTACATCGGGAATAGCGAACACCGTCTTCATGTTCACCTGCACGAACACCGATTGGCGGTCAAACGCCATGACATGTCCTCGCCTATACCAATGCAACTTTGCACACACATTCGACTGGAAAAATGTGGAAATCTTGGATAGAGGTAATTCCAAAAACACCAGGGAACTTTTAAAAGCTTGGCACTCATGTCAATCAGTAATCAATAAGCTCATCGAAATCGATCCAATTTATAAACCAATCAAACTAATGCGAGACGCAACCAAAACAAAGAAGTAAACAATGACAGGTTTAAGGTCAACAAGAACCAATCAACATCGAGGTCTACAGGACAAACTTTGAACCATATGTCGAGACATTCGAACACTTCACTCCTACCTGAAGTTTGTGCTGATCATGTCGTTCAGGAGAACGATGAAAGCTCTACAAACAAACTATTCAACTCAGAAAACAAAACTCTATCAAAAAAAGTCTCGAAATATATTCTCATTTTAGGGTGGTTGGTATGCAACAGATGTATTCAATCATAATGCCATAGATGACTAAATCTAAAATATTTGACTAATATTCTATCAAATATAATGTATTAGATAACTGTGCATCTAATAAATTCACTTAGTATTGTTTGTTTGAATCTTCCCATTGATGTTTTTAGGACTGCAACTGGTCAGTCCTGGATTCCACTGCTAACCACTATCTATCTTTGCTTACTGTGCATCTTTTTGATGTTGGTTTGTTCCCTGAGCTGGATGGTTTGGTCGTGGAGCTTTCATCGTCCTTCTGAACGACATCATCAGCATCTAATAGTCCACATTTGGAATGTGGAAGAAACTAGAAGAGAATAAGATCCTTTCTACTATTATTTCTTTCATTTGATTGAAAAATAAATGTTAAACAATGTTTATCAAGAATCTATATAAAATAGGTTACAATTACTGCATAATATGAGGTCAACTGATTGAGTCATGAGATCATTATGTAAAAGTAAAAATAGAAGACAAGAGATTAATCACATAACTGACTTTTTGTTCATTCTATCATATTCAAAACTATGATCAAGTTTTAGATTCTATCAGAACATGTTATAACAATCCTTTTCCTTGTATACATGAATGGGACGTTAATTTATCTTAGACGAATATCTATACTAGATTCCTTTCCAGTGTCTGTTCTACAGGACTTGAACACAACTCAGATCAAGAACACGTGATTAGCTTGACTAAAACGTAAATATACTTCCACGCCAAAACCCGACACATTCCAACAGCAATGAGCAATCGATTAATCAATCATAATTAATAAGGATAGGGGAATATATAACTCATCTGACACTATCTACAACCAATCATTATCATTCTTACACACACATCAGAATAATAAATTGAACGATTTCTGATTCAAATGTATTCATTATTCAATAGCTCACTCAACTTTATTTAAAATGAATACGAGATTGATAAGTCTTCTAATTGAGCGCTAGATTAAGCTTCCTAAGCTCTTCTAGTAACCCCTAGACTAAATTTACACTGCGACTTGAACACGAGAGAAAAGGTGAAAACTACGGAGGAAACGCTTTACTCCAAGGTTCGTTTATGTACAGAAAATCAAAGGTATTTACAGTATTTTAGATGCCCTTGGGTTTCCGGAAAATCCTGGAACGCTACTAAACATAGCAGTATGGGTGATTATCTAATCAGAAACTCCACAAGTGACTTTTCACTTTCTAGATGTTTCTGGTAAAACTTCTATCAAATGCTGATTGGACAAACATAAGACCGAAAATCAAACTAATGTGAGACACAACCAAAACAAATAATCAAACAATGACAGGTTTAAGATCAACAAGAATCAATCAACATCGAGGTCTACAGGACAAACTAAAAACCATATGTGGCGATATTCGAACACTTCACTCCTACCCGAAGTTTTTGCTGATGATGTCGTTCAGGAGAACGATGAAAGCTACACGACCAAACCATCCAGCTCCAAGGACGAATCTCTATCAAAATCATTCAACTGAGCTACAAATCTTCTCCACTATCTCAATACAAACTATAGTTTGTGTTTATTTTTCCTACAATACACAAAGGTGATTTTCAAAATTTACGATAATATTTCAAGTACTTCTATGTTTTTTCATGGTGGTTTAGCTTCGATTGACTCATGAACTTAACTATTAAAATTTTAAGATGTAATGATGAGTATAATATGAATGCAATAAAGTATAACTGAAGGGATTACATTCCTAGAAAATAATGACAAATATGCTTAGACGTACATCTTTACTAACATACATGTAAGCAAAAATGGATAGTGGCTAGCAGTGGAATCCAGGACGCACGTTTCGTCCTATTTGGGACTCATCAGCTGGATGTACCCGATGTACATGAAATATATGCTCTTAATTAACTAGTTGATAAACTAATAATTAAAAAGAATTTCATATCATTAATGAATGTTAGAATTCATACTCGTGTGTGTGTGTGTGTGTGTCTATTTACATTTACTTTGATGATTGGATTGGATGGTATTGATTTCGGATCTCATTATGAACATCATCACTAGAATGATGATAAGTTTCGAATAGAATAAAATTCACATCTTGAATATCATTGCTAATCATTATCAAACTTTTATAAAAACTTATGAATATGTAGTGATATTGAGATAATCTGCTAAGGATGGATATATACCAATATACTTACTTACGCCTATTACCCCTCGTGGAGGAGCATAGGCCGCTTACCAGCACTCTCCATCCAACTCCGCTTGTAGCTCTTCTAGAGTTGCTGCCGGTCCCAAGCCCGGGTAAAGGAGGAGGGTTGTGTATGAGGTTAGCGACCCCATCGCATAGGAAAACTAACTCGCTAAAAAAACGCTAACCAGATACCAATATAGACTGATCATTTTTAGTCCTTCATATAGATAAAGGAAAAGTATAAAAACCTTTACAAAGACTACCACTGTTACAGATATTGTTTTGGGAAATCACAACAGAATCATTATTACCGTTTACTGTTTTTGTAATGGCTTTGCTTCATTCATCAATTACCTTTGTAACCGTTATTATATAAATCTGAACGCTGTTTAAAATCAGAAGCCAATAAGAAGCAACAACTACAGTTTATTAGCGAATAGCACAGACAACAAAGTTATAAACACATCGAGTGAATTTGAAGCAGACAGGGGGGAAAGTGTGCGTATGTGTGTGCAAGCAAATACATAGGTAAATTTCTAGTCAAATCGATGAAGGTGTGGCTAGTTAAAGCAAAAGGCTAATAATAGGATCCCAATACTTATATATGATATCTAGAAGAGAATAATTCATTGAACCATATTTAAGCCATTAACATTTAATCTAGAAAGAGATATATGTGTAGGCTGTCACATGTTATCTAGTGTGTACACATTTATACAGACAAGATAGTGATCATAATAGTACCAAAAAAATATATATGCGAATTGTTACTATCTGAATAAAATTATCTATTAAGTAAGTTAGTTGGATACTAGATATCTAAGATCTACGATATTAGTCGGATTCAATTAACCTACACCAATAATGAATAAGTAACTAGTCAATGATGCAAAAGAAAAAAAAAGAAGGTATTTCTCTTCAAATAGGTAACCACGTGTATTGAGCATATTAAGTATATCATTAACTATGAGTAGATTACTAATTTTTTGATTGTATATGGGATGTTACAGGGGTACTAATAATTAGTAGTAGTAGTATTGGTAGTCGTAGTAGTGGTAGTAGTAGTAGTAGTAATGGTTTTAAAACTATTTAAGCATATGACTGACCTTTTACAATTATATAGATATATAATAACTTATTGCAATGAATAACTTTGTGAATATTGAATATTTTTTATATATAGTTGAAGTTATGAGTCAATTGAAGCTAGATCACCATGGAAAACCTGGAAGCACTGGACGGCCGTGTCATCCTATTGTAGGACTCATCGGCAGTGCGCATCCACGATCTCGCCTCACGAGATTCGAACACAGGACCTATCAGTCTCGAGCCAGAACATTTAACCTCTAGACCACTGAGCTGGCATCCAACGCTGTTGATATCTAACTTCAACCAATCCATGAAGTTGAGCAACTATTTCATCAATGTCTTCAGTGAGTTGATATCTCACAACAGACTTGGTTGAACTCCACTGGTTACTGCTTCTCACTAGAATTCCAAGAAATACCTGATGGAGCCAGTCACTAGTGAGCATATGATATTGAATAACCTAATTCGGAATCGTTATAAAATCAATAAAACATGAAAACTGATATAACCATGTCACAACACTTTAATATTAATTATTTCAAGTACCATTCATTTATGAGTGTCATATATACATACATCATGAAAAAGACTGTTTCTTTTTTGTGAGTTAAGTTATAGGTATATTTGAGGAACACTACTATTGTGGTGTATGCTACTTATGTCGACAAATATAAAAAGTATGTAACACTAATTCAAAGTGGAAAACCTGGCAACAGAAGGTCATGGAGGCTGTGGTGGTGTTTTGTTCTCTGAGTTGGATAGTTTAATCGTGGAGCTTTCATTGTTTTTTCGAACGACATCATTAGCATAAACCTGAAGTAAAAATGAAGTGTTCGAATGTCTCCATATATAACTCCCAGTTTGTCCTGTAGACCTCGATGTTGATTGATTCTTGTTTACCTTTAACCTGTCGTTATCTACCTCTTTATTTTTATTGTATCTCTCATTGATTTGACTCTTAGTTCTATATTTGCCGGAGTCTACAGGATAAGCTGGGACTTATATATGGAGAAATTGGAACACTCCACTTCTACTCGGATTTCATGCTAATTATGTCGTTCGGAAGAACAATGAATGCTCCATGACCAAACCATCCAGCTCATAGAACAAAACTCCAACAAAATCATTCATTTGAACTACAAATCTTCTCCACTATCTTAAAGTTATGAAAGTTGACTTGAAGAAAACGAAAACGAAATTAGAAAGAAATTGTGATTCGGAAGAATCATACATAATGTGAAAGACAAATGATGGAAATTTGTAAATGAAGCATTTCATGTATGGTTTTCATATTTTACCAAGATTTTGCGTAATCTCATACCAAAACACATTTAGTTGTACCCATCCGTGTGTTTATTCTCTATACTATATGATATAGAATATACATGATGAAGCGGGCCGTGCTCCTCCATGATGGATAACAAGCGTAAGTTAGTAAGTATGTATAGTGAAACTGTTATGAATCAATTCATTAAATGATTATAATTTAATCTACTTGTGTTTTTTCATGTTGTATTATTGACATATTAATGGTGTGTTTTTAAACTAGACAGGGTTGTAATTCTCTCCGTTTTGATGTCAATACTCGTTAGTACAACGTCGAAACCACTTTTCAAGGAGCGAGAAATGACTACTTTATTCTTTGAACAAATCCATCTAAATGATTATATTAACTTTCAAAAATTATCATCTGTTGTTAATTAAGACAATGTCAGTAGTTATGAACTTAACTAGGTTCATATCTACTTCTATGATATTAGATAACTGTAAGAAACAATTTACTTTTAATAGTGTGAAACTGTCGTTTGAAAATATGATTGTGATTACAGTTGACTATGTGAACGGTCAGTTTTAGATTATGACAAATTAATTATTCAGTCATAAATGACGTCTGATCCAGATATGAGGGCGAGGATCGGCAAAGCAAGAGCAGCATATTTACAACTGAAGAACATCTGGAACTCAAAACAATTGTCAACCAACACCAAGATCAGAATTTTCAATACGAATGTGAAGACAGTTCTAGTGTATGTGGTGGAGACGTGGAGAACTACTACGTATCCAGAAGATACAAGTGTTTATTAACATTTGTCTACGCAAGATACTTCGGATCCGTTGGCCAGACACTATCAGCAAAAAGTTACTGAAGGAGAGAACAAATGAGATTCCAGTGGAGGAAGTGCTGGAAGTGGATTGGGCACATTTAAGAAATCACCCAATTGCGTCACAAGACAAGCCCCCACATGGAATTCTGAAGGTCAAAGGGGAATAGGAAGATCAAAGAACGCATTACGCCGAGAAATAGAGACAGACATGAGAAGAATGAACAAAAACTGGATAGAACTAGAAAGGAAGACCCAGGACAGAGTGCTTTGGAGAATGCTGGTCGGTGGCCTATGCTCCATTGGGAGTAACAGGTGTAAGTAAGTAAGTAAGTAAATGTCATTAAACAGGATAATGACTCAAGCTACTATAATGTTCTATGAAGAGAGAAAGGTAAATGGAAATTTTCCGTGAAGAAATAAAACAAAATAGTAGTGACAACCTTAGTGTTGGTAAAACACTGAACATGGACAGTAGAACAAAACATATGAGTCTACAATATTGTTTTTAATCAGATCGTCATTAATTTCTACTTTAAAGCGCAGTGATATTTATATGGATTATTGAAAATGCTAAACCAACCATAGTTGTCTGTGAGTCAGTCGACAGGATTTGATCTACACTAAGAAGGACCTAAAATACATGACAATGATCACCAACCAGTAATCAATCAATTGTAAATACATCTCAGTCCTACAGGAGGTCAGTCACGGCTCGGATATCTCAATAGTAACGTCTCTGACTGTGAAACTGAGTGACATGGGATTAAATCCATCACGAAATATCAGTTCCCTCAAGATTACAGGTACACCTTGCTGACGAGTGCCAAGTAGCACGAAACTTAGGTCCAAAGTTTTCTGTTGACTACCTTCAACCACCATCTTATCTCAACATAATGTGCGCAATGTCGACTCACCCTAGACTCACCACTCAGTGATCAATCAATTGTCAATGTGAGTTAATCTTTTTTATATTTTTATCCACTCCTACTTTGTCTAATCACCCAACTGCGTCACAAGACAAGCCCTCACATGGAATCCTGAAGGCCAAAGGAGAATAGGAAGATAAAAGAACACATTACGCCGAGAAATGGAGACAGACATGAGAAAAATGAACAAAAACTGAATAGAACTAGAAAGGAAGACCCAGGACAGAGTGGGTTGGAGAAAGCTGGTCGGCGGCCTATACTCCATTGGGAGTAACAGGTGTAAGTACTTTGTCTATTACTTGATCTCAAAGTGATATGACGAAATAAAAAGACAAAATCAAATTTTGACTTGTTACGACTTTTGTTCAGCATTACTTCCGTTTTTTTTTGTAATTCAATATGACGATTATCCATGGTAATATGTGTTTTGTTTCTAAGTGTGATATTTTTTGTTTTAGGCATAACATCAATTTATTTGAGTGTGCTATTAAATTCACATGAACTATGCTCAGTATGATATACACCATGTGATATGTTATAAATCTGGGTATAATCAATATATCAAAGAGTGTATTTTCCACTATGGTTGTCATCATGTTTTTTTTGGGGGGAGGAGGTTAATAAATTTTCATTTTTACCAGTATTAGTATTCTCACTTGGGGTTATTAGAATTACAGTTTTTCCGTATTGTTTTTTGAAGTATAAGTAATAATTGGTTGAAGTTAAACATTAACACCATCAGATGCCGGCTCAGTGGTCTGTCAGTTAAGTGCTCGCCCGCGAGACCGATAGGTCCTGGGTTCGAATCTCGCGAGTGACGGGTCGTGGATGCGCACTACTGAGGTGTCCCACAATAGGACGAAACGGCCGTCCAGTGGTTCCAGGTTTTCGATGGTGGTCTAGCTTCAATTGACTCATGATTTCAACTATGAAAAATACTGAAATCTACACAAAACCCCTTCTGAGTATAAGTAATAAGCGATACAGACATAAAACAATGTTAGAAGTGGTTAGATAGTGGTAAAAAGCTAGTAAACTA
Source organism: Schistosoma mansoni (assembly GCF_000237925.1). Classification (NCBI taxonomy): domain Eukaryota; kingdom Metazoa; phylum Platyhelminthes; class Trematoda; order Strigeidida; family Schistosomatidae; genus Schistosoma; species Schistosoma mansoni. The sequence continues at coordinate 56,885,367 of NC_031502.1, forward strand.
CAAATCATTATGTTATGTTATTGGTCAGTATGATATAGATCTTTCTTCTTCATCCTGTTATGTGGTTAAAGAAACCTTGTTAAACAATTGATTCTGTTATTAAACTTATAAACACAAACTATTTAGAAGGGGCTTTTGTGGAGATTTAGTATTTGCATAGTTGAAAGCATTATTCAATTGAAACTAGACCACCAAGGAAAATCTTGAAGCACTGGACGGCTTTTTTGTCCTATTGGTAGGTCCTGGGTTCGAATCTCGCTAGGCGAGGTCGTGGACGCGCACTGCTGAGGAGTCTCACAGTAGGACGAAACGACCGTCCAGTGCTTCCAGGTTTTCCTTGGTGGTCTAATTTCAGTTGACTCATGCTTTCAACAAACTATTTAACCAAATTTTCATTGTAATTTTGTACTGCTTAGTAATGTAATAGAAAGATTGGCAATTTGCTAAACATTAGTTCTTCCAAGTCAAATACCAAGCTCTATCTTCTAACACTTTTGAGATATAACGGTTTTGGAGGGAAGAGATGTAATAATCATATGTGTCATCGATTTGTGCATGATTAGTGCAGTTCAGTCTTCATTGTGGTATTAAAATTCACTCCCTCATATCAAGTATGTGTAATAATTGTTCCAAACAAACTAGCTGATGAATATTCACAGCCTCACTACTACTTACTACCGTCAACATATCACCAATATTGCTCATTATAAAGTTTCATCATATGAGAACAATAGACCACGGAATTTCTGTGCTTCAATAATTACATTCTATCTCCACAGATCATTCTATAATATAATTACCATTTAACATATTATCTCGCTTACACCATAAATAGTGTATATTATTAAACAAAAAATGAACTATTGAGACTTTTGTAACTGACAGGTAATATGTGTCTGCATACATTTACTTATGTAATAAGTAAGTATCCAAGTAAGAAAAATAAGAAATTACTTAGATATTACAGTATGATGATAATGAAAGTACTCAATGAATTATGTTTATGAAGAGAATTTAGATAATAATAATAATCATGTATCAGAAGGGGTTTTTGTGGAGATTTCAACTATAAAATAAGCATGTAAGTAAGGCATATTTTTGGTACATGTTCACACACCCTAATTTTGAGATCACGATTTCTCCTTCCTATGTATATGTGACCATACACACATTTAAATTGGTAAACGCAGTGGATTGTGACACAATCGTTTTCATGTCTTTTAGGTTTTGAATGAAGCATGAACCTCATTCTTTCTTTGATAATGAGCTTTGCTGCACAAAACGTTTTTGCTGAACAAAATAGAAAGTTAAAATACTGTTAAGACTGTGTGAATAGAAGTCAATCACTGGTAACTAAGGATTGTGACGTCTTCATTTAATTCTAATTTTTAGTTACCATTGAATTCAAATGTAAATCTTTCTTCGTGTTCATAAATTACTGTGAAATGTCCGAATTTTTTACATATTATCAGTAGGTGAGTGGATAACGCGATGGCGTTTGAAGCGAACGGTATTGGGTTCGAGTCCTAGAGTGAACATCAACTCTGAGATGTAGGTACATCCAGCTGACGAGTCACAAATAGGACGGAACGCGCGTTCTGGATTCCGCTGCTAGCCACTATCCATCTTTGCTTGGCCATACTTTAATAACTCTACCAATTGATTATATTGTCCCGTTGAGTGTTTGAACCGAGTCGATGAGTTTAAAGGGATATCGTTTTCAATTCAATTATTCATTTGTGTAAAATCATTTTCTTAGAATGGGGGTTTGTGGGGATTATAGTAATTTAAATAATTGAATTCATGAGTTAATATAAGCTAGACCAAAGGTATTGGGTTCGAGTCCCATATATGAGATTATGGATGTGCACTATTGAAGAAGAATCCTATATTAGAAGGAAACAGCAGTCAAGTACTTTCAAGTTTCCAATGATATTCTAACTTACATTGACTCATAGATTCAACTATTCTAATATCTTATTCCTTTAATTCATTCATGTATCATTTTTGTTGAGATTTATAAATTTTTACTCTGCTAATTCACTCAATCTTGTTATTTTTATAGAAATTTGACTTTGTATATTCTTTTCACTAATTGATATATAAATGTTCATTGACTTAAATGTCAGAAAATATTTAAAACACTAAACATATTTATTATTCATTTCTGTATATTAATGTCGTCCCCTAATGCCCTCGTATGGCCGAGAGTAGGGAGGGCCCGCCCTCTCTCTCGAAATGCTCTCACATGCCCACGTGTATACAATCTGTGCCAGAGAAGTCCTACTCACTGCCTTCTCGTGGCATAACTGTTGTTTACAAAATTGAGAGGATGAAAAGCGAATGTACAGCGCTTTAACCGGGTTGGTGGACACGGAGAGTCCATCTAGGGGATTTGGAAAACCCTGAATCCCAACCAATGGTGCACATGGGCTCCAGGATCCTGAAAGAACAAATGGAGTATGAATCAATCGTTCGTCACTGGCTACCATGGGACTGCATTTCCTCACGATGCTCCACTACCTTGTGAATCAGACCTTTAGGTCAAAGGCTGGGGTGTGGCACCTTAAGGAAACCACCTGCTTCAGTTTGGGCACCCGGGCAGTATCATAGTACTCACACAATTAAATGAAATCACAATTTTTTTATGTGGCGCATATACATCTGGTGCCCCCTTATACCAATATTTGTGTTCAAATAAATAAATATTATAAATATATTACTGTTAATGTTTCCAAGCAACTGAAGAGAAACAACGAAATAAGTGGAATAACGTTACTTAGTTAAATCTGTTGGTTTCGTTCTATTCAAATTTATCAGTGAAAAGAATAATAATAAATAAATAAATAGAATTAATAATTTTTATCGTGGATTGGCTGAAGTTAGACATTAACACCGTTGGATGACGGCCCAGTGGTCTATCAATTAAATGCTCTGACGCGAGATTAGTAGGTCCTGGTTTCGAATCTCGCGAGGCGGGATCGTGGATACGCACTGCTGAGAAGTCTCACAATAGGACGAAACGGCCGTCAAACGGTTCTTCCAGGTTTTCAGTGGTGGTCTAGCTTCAATTGACTCATGCTTTCAACTATGAAAATCCTACCATTATTTAGTGGTTTGTAATGATTAAGAGATAGAAAGGAATGCAACATATATGGTTAATCTGAAATTATTGTAGATTATTCTTTTTGTTATGTAGGCTAAGTAATTGAAGATGTATCAACTCAAAACACTTTTCTGATATCCTTCATAGATATAACAGTGAACATCATTTATTAATCGATGCCTTATTTCGATCAAATGAGATTATCTCGATTGTATGATTATACTTTCTATATGCTGTCCACTTCTTTTGATGTGCTAATTTGAAATGTCGGAGAAAAACTACTGGCACACATACTTTAACCAGATTACAAGTACTTCATACATAAATAAACTGGATGTATCCCACTGAAACTCAATAGTATTACTTCTCTAGAATTCATACGAAATCTGTCCAACAAATACCCGAAATGTGATCATGTAAAGTTTATTTTACAAAATTCAACTCATACCAACATCATTCCCTCAATATTACCTCCCCTATCCATTATTTGAAGCATCTATAGATGTCCTTTTAGATTCAATTATTTAGATGCCTCATTATTTCATGTTTTATAGTATCCAAAAACATTTAATGAACCAATGATTTCAGAAACTTCATTTCATCATTCATCATCCAGATAATCAGTTAACAGTTAAGAAGTCCATAATACTATATACTCTCTATAATCCAATGTTCTATAATTTCACCCTTTGTAGATAAGTGAATACTACAAAGAAGTTTTTACCATGAAGTAAATAGTTTTTTCAGAGTTCTTTAATTCTTCATGTAATATCGATTCATAATTGAGATGATCTTCAAGTTGAACAACTCCCCCCCCTCCCGAAAAAAATCTCCTATCTAAGTGATGAAACATTTTCTAACTCTCTTAATGAGGATATTTCAACTAATCTATGATTTGGATGAGTGACCTATTCTCCTTCATGAGAGGTAATAAGCGTAAGGGATTAAATAATTAATTATATAATCTATGATTAACTAATAGCATGATTATGTAATCAACTTACTGAACTATAAATAAACAAATAACTCACTCATATATTTCACTAAAATTTACGGTTAATAACAAAAAAAAAAAGAAAAGTTTTCAATAATATGCTTCTTTTATTTTGTCCTTCATTTCATTTCATTATATCCAATCAAATATGTTGACTTAAGAAAATAACCTTGAAGCAAACGATAACCAATCAGATTTAAGAAGACTTATATATATTTAATTGTCATTTGATATGATATTATGTCATTTGTTAAAATGTATATGAGTTTTATGTATAATCTTTAAATGAATAGAAAAAAGCTAAGTAATTATTCATCAGCTAATAGAAGTATCATTATTTAAAAGAGAAATATATTAAAAATAAGTATCATAAAAATTAACTTATTTCAATTAATCATTAGAAAGTAGATAGTTTTATAAAGTGATCAGGTCAAATAATGATGATGATTAAATAGAAAATCTAATATAGTAAATACAAATAATAATTATTTTGTTGATAGATCACTGTTCTTAAACGAACATTTACCTGCTCCTGATCTGCCCTAGTAACAATGCTTAATAGTACTAATATGAACCAATTTATTAGACTTTAAGAATTAATGAATTGAGATGATTAACTTATGTGATATAAATCCAACACCACCCTGTTCCTAAATATAGCAGTCAATCAGTCAGTCAGCTACAACGTAGGACCAGACACATATAAGCATTGGTTAAAGTTATCATACCTCGTTAGCATAACAAGATCAACACCGAATTCGTAGAATTAGTTAATTTAGTGGTGGTGGTAATATTTAAAAGAAAGATTGTATATAAGGATATAGTATAGAAAGAAAGATAGATATGAAGCAATTTTAATCTCACGATTTAAAGGAAGATAAAGAGTGTATACACCTACGCCATTGTGATCGATTCTGAGTCATGCCACCTAGAGTCTACAACCATTGTTTACGATAGTCCAGTGGTAGGATGAAAACAATTAGGCATGACCATACTAAAACAAACTACGAATTCATAAAACTGTTGATGGTTGATCTACCATATGTAAAGAAATGTAAACTTTGGGTTGGATCAGTGAGATAATCATACCCTATGATTGAAATCACTGTTTAATATGCTTCGAAATCTGTAGCAATGGTTCATTCTCAACCAGTTTTTATTATCCTCTAAATCTTGAAAATGATATCATATCATGATTTCTATGTTCCGATTCCATCAATCACTTGTGTATTATAGATGTCCTCTTTTTTCATTCTATGTACATTATTCTTAGTTCTTTTGTTTTGATATGAAGTGTAATAACTTTAAATGATAAGTACTTTCTCTAGGCCGTACTTTATTGTTTATGGTCGTATCTTAAATGTTCTGACGAATCAATCTTCTGGGTTTTGTAATCACTTAACTAAATGATAGAGAACTATTCTTTGTAATTGCTAGAACTGATTATTAGATCGTATCAAATTCTTTGAATAAAATATATTGTCCCTAAAAGATTCAATTTATATTAGTGATCATAAGCAATCTAAAGTTTATGATTATTATTATTATTATTATTAGCTTTATTCAATATTATATTTTTGGTACAATATGGAATTCTCAGCACAAAGTACTTCAACAAGTTTCCGTTTCTTACTTCTTCGTCCTTCCTGACGATAAATATTGAGTGATCGCCAGTTAGAAGTTAGCAGCCCAGTCAATCGACATCTGGATAATGTACATTCTTCTCGCAGCATAATGCCAGCAACCACGATATCTCTAATTAGGCCTTCTATAACCTTTACAGCGAAAGGTTGTACACTTTTCAGAAACGCACCTGAATAGGTTGTGCGATTAATAGGCATAATGATGTATTAAAACAAACAAAACTAGATAACTTGTTGAAATATCTAGATGACAGGAACAGGTAGCCCAGATGTTTAAACAGGCCGCCAATGTTAGGTAGGCCAGTTGCTTTTTACAGTTGATTAAATATCATCTTCCATCTTCTTAGATGATTAACTACTCTGATGTGTAAAAGAAATACCGGTCACATTAATAAATCAATATTCCCTGAATATTTACAACGTTCATTAAAATAAATTCTTTGCATTATTATTTCATAATTAGTAATGTTCAGTTTGTTACCTTCAAAATATACAATTTGCTTAATCATGAATACACTAATTAAAGTATTACTTACTTACTTACTTACTTACTTACTTACTTACTTACTTACTTACTTACTTACTTACGCCTGTTACCCCTCGTCGAGGAGCATAGGCCTCGACGAGGCTATTTAAATCTTGATTGATTCAAGTGGATAAGATAAATATTTTACACATAACTGATCATCACTTACATAGATTCTTAATACTTACAGAGATAAAAGTAGATTGAATGTAAGCATGATATCAGTCCTGGAACTATATATGGTTATTGATGTCTGATAATTTAACCTTAGACTGTCACAATGTCACAATTAAATCTATAATACTTTATTTTATTCCCCTGCTTTTGAACTAGATTTCACATACTTTTTGATAAGTCTTGCTTATTGAACTCTATACTCGGATCCTAAGCCAATCTCGTAACCCCCAAGGTAAAACTAAACAGCAACTTGAACACGAGAGAAAAGGCACAAACTATACGAGAAGCACTTTACTCTAAAGGTTCAGTTATGTACAGAAAATATAGGGTTTTTATAATATTTTAGAAGTCCTTGGGTTTTCCTGAAAATTCTAGAATGCTACTAAACATAGTAGCATTGTAGTAACCAGTCAATCAGAACTTTTACATGTGACTTTTCATTTTCGTGATATTTCTAGTAAAACTTTTGATCAAACGCTGATTGAATAAAATGCTTTTTAATGTTTTCCTGAGATTTTCATATCTATTGCGAGAAATTTTCAAGATCGCCTTAACAATTTTGGTGTTGATAGATTATCTAAGATAGATGGTCTAATTGTCAAATAATCAATAATGAAATCTCATTTGAACAATCTATCTCAGTACACCTGAGGTGCAAATCTTTCCCATCCTTTCGATATTTCCTATACTTTAATTTCGTAGGGTAATTTATATTATTTATTTTTCCTTCCCTTATCCTTTCTCTAGATATGTTAGTGTTGAAGTGTAACAACTTGAACCGATATTCATTCTCCTCTTAAATCCTAAGATATTCATCAGTAATTGTCTAGTATGTTGATCATTTCTCTTTCTTTTCCTTTCTCTAATTGTGTTTTTTCTTATAGAGAACTTTTAACAAACAACAATAACAGTTAAAATGTTGAAAAACGTCAAATTCGTTTCAATAAATCGACTATTATCCTCAACTTTTATGTAACATCTATCAATACATAATAAATGTTTTACTGTATTTTGTTTTCTCATTTGTAGCTCAGTAATAAATTCAATTATAACAGATCCCGCCTCACGAGATTCGTCGATGCGCACTACTGAGAAGTCCAACAATAGGACGAAACGGTCATACAGTGCTTCCAGGTTTTCCATGATGGTTTAGCTTCAATAGACTCATGATTTCAACCATTTAAAAACTGCTTTATACAATTTTATGCACAAAATCACTATCCATTCCTAAAGCTATCAATCAAAATACCAGGGAAACTAAACGAGGACCTTGTAATACTATATATATATTTCTTATTAACGAATGTGATCAATTATACCTAAAATAAAATATCATGATGCACTATAAACAGTCAATTATAATTCACTTAGTATTACTTGTTTGAATCTTCCCATTAATGTTTAGCACTGCAACTGGTCAATACATACTGTGCGTATTATCTCGATATAGCCTTATTTCACAAGCATTGTAAGCAAAGATGGATAGTGGCTAACAGTGGAAGCCAGGACGCGCGTTTCGTCCTATTTGGGACTCGTCAACTGGATGTACCTGCATCTCAAAGTTGATGTTCACTCTAGGACTCGAACCCAGTACCTTTCGCTTCAAACGCTATCTTGTTATCCACTCAGCTACTGATAATATGTGAAAAATTCGGACATTTCACAGTAATTTATGAACTCGAAGAAAGATTTACATTTGAATTCAATGGTAACTAAAAATTAGAATTAAATGAAGACATCACAATCCTTAGTTACCAGTGATTGACTTCTATTCACACAGTCTTAACTGTATTCTAACTTCCTATTTTGTTCAGATTGAAATTATGTTGAATAGATCAGATTCATTCTTCAACTTAATATCGTATACATAATAAAAGATTAATATTTGAACGAAGAATATTCTTTTCGATAAATTCTCTTCACGTTCTACAATTCATAGATCCAAATTAATAATCCGAAGAAAATGGTCAGGTTAAAGGCAAAGTACATCGTTTAAGGGATGTACATTCAGGATTGTCAAACCAGATAGAATAAAAATTGTGTAATCTTGATATGATTTCTATAGAATGTTAACACTTGAATCTGTCTATATTTTAAGTAAAAATATGTAAGATCCGTGATCAGAATATAAAGATGGATCAGATAGGATGAGAGAGATATGATAGTGCATTTACAACTTGGAATCCGGGAGGGAAACGGAAAAGAGGAAGGCCAAAGAACACACTACGCCGGGAAATAGAAGCAGATATGAAAAGGATGAAAAGCAACTGGAAAGAACTGGAAAGGAAGGCTCAGGACAGAGTTGGATGGAGAATGCTGGTGAGCGGCCTATGCTCCTCGACGAGGGGTTACAGGTGTAAGTAAGTAAATAAGTAATTTACAATTCGATCAAGTGGAAGACAAAATTGTGTGAAAAATTAGTAAGACGTAATAAGGAGGGATCAATGCAAAGTGAGTGAATCATGTATAGGGTAGATTAATAATGATGTTTGACCAATAATAATACAAAGATTTATGAATAAAGATAAGAGAGACAATTACATTTGAGTACGAACGGTCGTAAGTACATAGTCAAATTAGGTCATCCAATAGCTAAAATTACTATTGATTAGTTGGTCATGTGGTTGGCCAAGGGAGGAGAAGGGGTTGGAGATATTTCTTCTGTACGCATAGCTCCGGTTTCTTTATCCTGATGGCTAATGCCTCAACCGTTTGAAAGACTTTAAGCCTGACAAGCTTTGGCAAAAATTACTGACCCTATAAATAACTGAAAAGGATTGGTTTATATTGGCACTATGACCAGTTTGTACTAAATGGGCCAAAATCGAACTGTTTACTTTCTTCATCAAACCTTTGCTTAGCCACGCAGGAAGGTGTTCACGGGCACCAAAATGTAAATTCCTAGAACTTCGACCAATATAACTTGTTCCACAGGGGCAGTCGAACTGATAAATACAAAATGAGGTTTTGATGTGGGTTTGTTCTCTGAGTTGAATGGTTTGGTCGTGGAGTTTTCATCGTCCTTCTGAACGACATCATCAGCACAAACTTTGGGTAGAAGTGAATTGTTTGAATTTCTCCACATGTGATTCACAGCTTGTCCTGTGCACCTCGATGTTGATTGGTTCTTGTTGACCTTAAATCTGTCATTGCTTATTTCTTTGTTTTGGTTGTATCTCCTATTGGTTGATTGATTTTTGCTCTTATGTTTCTGCATAAATTTCTTGATTGGTTGATAAATTAGATTGATTTCAACGTGTTTGTTTATTGCTGATTGACCTGAGTGCCAAGCTTCTAAAAATTCTCTGGTGATTTTGGAATTGCCTCTATCCAAAATCTGCACATTTTCTCAGTCGAATGTATGTCCGTAGTTGTCCACGTGTATTGATATGAGTGAAGAAATGTCGTGGCGTTTGACTGCTAATTGATGTTCATGTAGGCGAAGATGCAGGGGGCGTCCGTTTTGTCCGATATAGTGTTTATCGGACGATGAAAGCTCCACAACCAAACCATCCAACTCAGAGAACAAACCCACATCAAAATCACCCATCTGAGCTACAAATCTTCTCCACTATTACAAAATGAGGTGATCATTCTAGGTACTTCATCTTTAAGCCTCGGTGTCACCATATACATAATAGTTAAGTACATTACCAGTTATTCAAACAAGATAAACAAACTAACCTAAATATTAGTGAACTATTTGAGAAATCAGATTGAAAAAACAAACAAACAAATAACTTTTACCATCATACATTAATATTCGTCAAATAATATTTTGATGGAAAACATGGTGGCTATGTGCAATTGTATGTTAATACTTTATTGATACCTTCATAACAACAATGAAGTACACACACACAGATAGATATTTATCTTACAGTTACCTATGAATAACATAAGAAGTGTATACTATATCATATTTCAAATTGGATCATATGAAATGAACATAATACTCAATTGGAAAACTTAACTATTTGTTTAAGACAACTAATTTTTATATTGATTCTATGAAGGTGCATCCTGAATGGATGTCCAACGACATATGGTTTGTAGTTATAAGACTTATTCTACTTACTTTTGAATATACACTATATTGATTACAACCAATTTGTGAGTAATGTAGATATAGAAGACGGTCCTGTTTGGTGATGACGCTGGTAAAATCCAGAGTATTTTGGTATTCTTGAGTAACAATGCAAGGATGTTTGAAATGCGTTTCTACCCCTCCAAATGTAAATTGTTGCTTGATGACTAGCCTTAGTCAACACCTGAACTAAGGATAGGAAGTGAAGTAATCGAACGCGTTGACAACTTCACTTATCTTGGAAGTCTGATCAAACCTAATGGGTTGTTGTCTGACGAAATCTCTGTGCGGATTCAGAAAGCTTGTTTGGCTTTTGCCAACTTACGTCACCTATGGCGAAAACGAGATATCCGTCTATCAATTAAGGGACGAGTATACTGCGCACCAGTTCGCTCTATTCTACTTTACGGCTGTGAAACATGGCCATTAAAAGTAGAAGATACTCGTAAGTTACTAGTATTTGATCACAGATGTCTTAGAAATATTGCTCGCATCTTCTGAGATCACTGGGTAAGTAATAGTGAGGTTAGACACAGGGTATTAGGGAATGATGGTTAATCAGTTGTTGAGGTTATGGACCTTCATCGACTGAGATGGTTAGGCCATTTGTTATGTATGCCTGAACACCGACTACCACGACGCTCAACGCTAACTAGTTTTGGTGATGGTTGGAAGAGAGTTAGGGTTGGCCAAACCAAACGTGGCATCAGTGCTTGAAGTCACTAACTTCTAGTCTAAGCCATGTTGGTAGATGCAGACTACTTGACAATCGTAACCGATGGTTTGAGAGTCTGGATGACATGGCTCAAAATCGACCAAAATGGCGTAGGCTTATACCCTCTTTATCTTCCCTTAAACTGTGAAATTCAAATTGCCATATACCCTTCTTTAAACGAAGTAATTTTTTTTCCTGTACTATATCCTTATATGCAATCTTTATATATATATATATATATATATATATATATATATATATATATTACCACCTTTGAATTAACTACTTCTATGAATTTGGTATTGATCTTGTTGTGCTAATGAGTTATTGGAACTTGGACCAATGCATATATATGCCTGGTTCTATGTTTGAGATGAACAACTCCACATTACTCAATAAAGGCAAGAAGAAAGTTAACTTATGGAAGATTCGTTCTCAAAATATGACATCCGTATGTTCAGGTATTGTAGTGCACAGAATGTTTGACCCTAAAATAAACCTAATCTGTGTAGCTCAAAAGTAATGATATTTTACGTATACAAATTAGTTTCGATCATCTGTACGAGAGAGCGAACCAAGGCTAAGTATCAGGATTTTGAAGGTATGATATTCTCTTAGCTATAGGGTTTATTCATATAGCACTGTTTTAACAGCATCAGACGAATGAAACTCGATAAGAAGTGTGGGAGAATGGAATGTTCCGGAAGATGTGACCACCTACAAAAGATGTTAAGGACGTGGTAGCTGCAAGTGCCAAAAATGACTTCTTTATAATAAGGTGATAAAAAAATGCTGGGGTCCACCATGTATTGTCGTATAAAAATTCAGATACAATAGCTAACTCAGATGCGGCCAAAGCCGAAATTTTGACAAAGTACTTTCATGAGGCCTTCTCAGAGGGTACTGTTGTTGCTACTTTAAATAGCCATATTACTGCTATACCAACAATAATATCATTACTTATGATTTGGGAATTTAGTTTTGGATTACTTAGTAGCCTGATACTTGATTATATGACTTGCACTCTTGTTTGTTGTCGTATCCGGCGGACATTCTCGCTGAACCTTTTGCAGAGCTATTACATGTGTTCCTTACCCGAATTCACTTTCAAAGATTTGATAGGATGCCACTGTTAGCTTCTTTCTAAAGAATAGAAACAGATAGCTCGGTCAGACCTATCAGTATAACCAGCATTGTGATCAAAACTTTAAAAAGACTTAATTTAGGATGACTTGCTCGACCGAATTAAACCACACAACCAGTTTAATCCCGATCAACACGGTTTTACCAAAAACGTTCTCTCTAAACTACTTTACAGATCGTTATAGATGATTGCACAATAGCCAGAGATTGATAATTGCCTTTCAAAATAACATGAATAGATTTTGGCATGGTGTTCGATAAGGTGCTTAGCAGTAAATAAATCCCCCATAATAAATATATAGGTCTTCGACATTGTTACTTACTCCGTTTGTTTCACTGCACACACCCTAGCTCAGAGCGCTCAGTCAAACACTTCCCTAACGCTAACTGGTCAGCTTGGACATGTCGACCGTCTCTTAAATATATCTTCTAACCCCCTTGGCTTCTCGTTTGATTGGTCCTGGAGTCTTCGGCTATAAGAGTGTTATGGACATCTTCATCTGTCACTTCTACTTAGGCGAATAATCTCTAACTTAGGGATAACTGGCACAAAATAAGAGTGCATATGAAACTTGCTCTATTGAGAAAGATAGAGCATGAAAGACTACGGAACGCTTTCTAAATGGAAGCCTGTAAATATTAGTCTACCACAATATATTATTTTATGTTCCCTGGCATATCTTCCGTGTACTGACGAGTTTCTCTACTCACATATCTATGACCTCATTTTGAATTAAGTACTCAGTTAAAGATGTAGATGTTTTTGAACGTGTTCAAAGAGTAGGTAATAAGTTAGTAATAGGGCTTTCTAATCTCCCATACGACGAGCGACTAAAATCTTTGAACCATTTTCGGTGATTCTATCGTAGAAAATGAAATGAACTCATTTTGACACTCCGTATGTTATATGGTGATTTGGTCGTTAACACCCTCCATCTTTTGGCTTCCTCAATGTCTAATCATTTACGAAGCCATAATCAAAAATTCCAAAACTTCAATAAAGTGGACTCCATGTGGAACCTTTTTTCCCTGGCGTGTCCGAAGACTGAGAACACTATCAGAAAACACGGCACCGGCTCCATAGTAAAGGATATAGGACAGAGCCTTGCATCACACCACTAAGCACTGGTTTTTAGGAAGGACACTTGAAAATGGTCCTTTCTTTCTGTCCACGACCTAGCAGGAAATCCTTTAACAACTTTAGGAGAGGTTTGCAAATTCCTAGAATTTTCAGCTTCAAAAGTGATCTGTTATTCGACATCTTATTAAGTGTTTTGCTGAAGTATATGTGGATACGATCCACTGATTTTTCATTATCTAGGGATCGCCCATTTCTCTCTTGGTATGAGATTTGCTGTGCAAAATAATCCTCTATTGAAACCATTTTGTTCTCTTTCTAACAAATTGTTGGTTTTCAAGAATGTCATTATGACCGTTTTGATGATTCCTTGTAGTGTTTTGTCTACGATATTGGTGAGGCTGACAATTCGTTAGTTTTATGTAAGTTGTCTTGATCGTGTTGTGTGAATTGGAATGACAAGTGTATCCCTCTAGTGCACTGTTAGCTCACCTTGGCCAAGCGACGTATTGATTATCGTAGTCAGTGAGACTACAGTATACTGTTCAATTCGTCTCAGGATTTCGGGGTGTAGTTGATTTTTCCCCGTTGATTCTTCTATTTGTAAAGTGCTAGAGCCTTTAGTACGTCGTCTTGACCAAAGTCCGCAGTGAGCGGCCGACCTCATAGCTGTGTATTTGGGTCTAGTCCATCGTCTAGAAGAGGTTCCTGAGTGAAAACTGTCACGAAATAGTTCACCATAGCATCTTCTTAGTCGTGCTCCTTCTCTATTGACTGAGATCCCCCCTTCTGCAAACATGACCAAACCTTAATTTATGTATATAGTTGATGTATTTTGTTATTTTCGTATAACTGAAACCTAGCACACATGTGACTTTTCAATTTGATTATTAATAATATGGATGTAAAACACTTGTTTTGCTCATACTTTAGGCGGCTAAACACTGACTAACATGATTTTCGAATGTGGCTTGTTAGGACATTTTGTCGTACCAATCCATCCTCTTATTTACTCATTTTCCTCATGTCTGAGTAACTTACAGTCAGCGAACGTCGTATGGAATTGAGTTTCTTGGATGTAAACACTGCTCCCACACGCACTCGAACCATCGTCTTCCTAGCTGCTAGACCACGCACCAGACCAACAAAACACACCGGTTGTAATGGACCGAGCTGCAGTATTTACTCACATTGGTCGATTGTTCACGGTAATCATGACTGGTAGAACTTTCGCACTTGTAAGGCACAAACCATCTCGTTTCCTAGGTGACTTTAGGAGATATAACTTAAATATAATATGTACGCCCACACCGAGCCCATCAAATGGTTAATCAGTAAGAATCCGATTATGTCGCTGACCGTGAAAATCCCATTCGATTCTTGTACTCTCAGTAATTTTCTTTTTCTAATAGACCGTACATCCTACATTTCCTGGTCAGGAAGTTTTCATGGCCCCGGGGACTCGAATCCGGTTATCAAATACGGACATCACAGACTCGAGGTCATATATTTGATCGAGTATGGTGACCAATCTAACTTATGGTAAATTCACGCATGCTATGACTTTATAAAACAAAGGACGTATGCCAATTTGTTATGATCTTATGTCCGGACATTTATCATGTGAATTATCCAATAATCGAAATAAGACTTTTTCGATCTCAGCACTGTACCAAATCAATGACGATAGACTAACCAAGCTAAACCTATTCCAGCTGTCACATCGAAGAACCAGAGGCGACATGATTACATTTTTCAAACTGCTTAGCGACAAATGTGCACCTGATATGCCCCCATTTTTCTTGTCCTCTAAAACAGAAAATCTACGAGGACATCCCGAAAAAGTTCACAAGCCCAGAACAAATTACTTGTCAGCTGACTATAGACTTTCCCATAGAATCATCAACGAGTGGAATTCATTACCTCAGCACGTGGTTGAGGCTCCATCCGTCAACTATTTCAAAGTAAAGTTGGATCAACTGAGAGACCATCATTGCCATCAAGGCTTCTGTACTTTTCAAACTGAAATGACGTTCACCTGGTACGAGCAGTCTAGTGTCCTTATCCGTCCCTTGTCCGCCTAGCCCTTCCAATTGAGTCCAGAACACCAATTGCAGCTTCAGCTATATGAATCTATGCGAATCGTTTATTTCAAACATACTCGGTTTATATACCAGACAGACAGACCGCATCACACCATAAAATAGAAAATAATATTTGTACAAGATCAAACCAAATGTGGCCGTGAACGTGGGAGACAGTAATCAATAAACTAAATATAATTTAGGGACAGTATATCGTATAATAATAATTCATGAGTCAAGATGGAGCTTATGATAATAGAAAAATAGATGTACATAATCTAATTACTCAATAGTCAAACAACAAGAATATATATAGAATAATCATCCATTAATAGGTCCTGGAAGTTACCCGTACTCGTGTCTTTGCTAGGATATAACAACGCACCTACACATATATGTTTCAAGGAAGTAAATTTTTTAAATTTAAAACGTTTTCGTGCCGAAAATGTCTACTTCCTTTCTGATCACCAACCATTTCTGGAAACCAAACAATTATTAGAAACCGAACAATTATCAGTTATATTTGTAGGATCCATTTTGAACGTTTCGTGTATGAAAATCCCTCCATGCATACATCCATAGCTTCTTCTTAATGTTTTTTGTTGTTTGTACATTATTGTTAGTATTTTGGGTGCCATTTTGTATTGTGGTGTTTCATTTCATGATAGTTTTCTCAGTTTCTTCTGTTGCTTTCAATGAGTTTCTATATTCTTCTTGAACTGTATATAATTTGATTTAATTGATATTATTCTGGCGGCTGCCATATTGACCGTTCGCTCTTTGATTGTGCAGTTTGATTTTTGACTGGGATCGTGCATTTTGGTTGTAAATTGGGGCACTTTCCCAGAATTTGAAACACGTTGTGTTATAGAACAGCCGCTCAAATGGAAGTTTTCTTGATCTATCCAGAAAGGATAGAATAACAGTTACTTTTTGGTGTGTTCGGTAAATTTCTTTTATTTCTTATCAACTTCCTATTTATTGTAATTTAGATTGATTATTTTGGGATCAATTGTTGGTTGAATAACTGGGTGGTAATATTTGTCTAGGTAAATTTGTACATTTGTATATATGATGAATTTTAGAACCGTTATTACCCCAATCGCTTTGTTCTGATTTCGACTGGGGTTTGCGGGTTTCTTCACTTTTACTAACCAGTTCTTCAGGTTTGACTGACTTTCACCATTTTTTAAAGTAGATTCTTCATATTTTCACCTGAAGGCGACTCAAGACGCAGGAGAGTAAACACCTGATAACCGAACAGCACGAGAAAATTGTACTTCACCAACACGGTGTTGGGAAGCCCGCCTGCCGCACTTTTTCGGATATTCTTGTTCCATTTTCTTATCCTCTTTTCTATTACAAGCTCTGATCACCATACAGAGAACACTTAGCGAATCATCAGTGATAATTATTGAAGAAACTAGAGGCTACGACATAAGATAATAAGCTAGTGGAGGAAGAGACATCCATGGAGTGTCGTCGAATACTGATGGGGTTAGTCCTCATCGGTTGAATGTCAAACACTTGCCGAGTCAATAATTCACTCTGGGATGAGGAAAAGAACTGAAGCGTTCTTGATGGTCAAATTGATCGAACCGACGTTCCTACGGAGGTCGATTTTATGAGGAAGATATTGTAACATCTTAGATTGATAACTTAAGAGTCGACCTCAAATATCGAAGTATATGTCAAAACAATAGAGTCCAAGTATTCACTCACTTCCTCATTTTGTACATTGAATGTTGAAAGGCTTTGTGTGTTTAATCAGGTAACCTGACGCTCCACCGCATCCTCCACCACGAGCTAAATAAAGACCTATTCACTACTATTCTGGTTTTGTCTATCAAAGGAGCGAGGGATACCTAGAGGCACGAAAACTCCAGTGGTGCTTTCTTGTTTTGCAATCCATCTACGAGGACAGTTTTTTGAAAACAGATTGTGCTAACCTTCCCTTGCAGAAATACACTATTATTAACTGATTTTCTTATTTTCGCTGAGCTCCCAGGAGTCTTCTCACACACATATTACTGACTGATCCGTTGAGTTCAATTACAATTGATGAGTCATTGTTGATGGTGACGTTCTATTATTTTTTTGTCTTAGTGAACGTCAAATATCCCGGTTGTCCAGGGATGCTCGTGCTTCTACCTCTTTTGGACTATCTAGGGTATAAATAATTGAGTTAGTAAGTTGTATAACTGCCGAAAATGAGTTTGTATCTCTTCCAATGACGCTACAGAGTCAACTTGCCAGTTTTCAGAAGAGGCTGAATAGTTGATTGCCTTCATGTCTATCTTACATATGTTTGGACGGGCTGACGCAACTGCCTAGTAGACTATCTCAGACGTGAACTTGAATAAGCTGGCAATGCTGTCACTTCTTTCTATATGTGGAAGGAACTTCACTTGACTGACTTCATCACCGTGTATGAAGTCTAAGTCCAAGACTGATGAGGAATTTTGTAGGCTGTATCTGGTGGAATCTCCAGTGTGTTGAAATTGAATGAAGACGATTGTGATTCCCAACAATCTGTAATCAGACACTTTTTTATGTCTCTACTTCTAAGTTTCCTCGATTTATAGACGGTGCATTAAAATGACCTACCATCAAGCTTCTACACCTATTTGACCAGGGTGTAAGTTTACTTAGGAGTAAGTTTTTCATTGCTCATTCTGGGCAGAGGTGCGCTTGAACTAAGCTTACTATCTTGCCTTTTGCGTTTCAGCTTGCAGAGTTCCAGTTTACACTTTCCTGAGTCGTGTGCCACTGTCTCAATGGTTCGTATTGATGAGGTGCTTTACATTTACACCACAGCTCGACCACCCCTAAGAATTAGTCTGTCGGCCATAAAAGGTAAAAAGCCAAGTGATTGAGTTTCACTATCTTACGCTTCTGACGTAAATCATGTTTCTGGGATGCTCATGACACCAGGATTTTCTGTTTTCGACACACTTTCGAACTCTGCCATTTTACTGAGTAGGTTTCGCTCATTTGTATAGCGTGCCTTTAATTCTGCTAAGTACTTTACCGTACCACCCAGACTACTGAGGGGATCGTCTAGCTACGAACTTAAAAATATGAACACCCTTAAGTGTCAGGTTATATCGCCATCTCGGCGGCGCCCATTTATTTCTGCTCCACTCGATTGTCATTGGTGGATTTATACTCAACGTACTCACGTCAACCTATTGCATCGCAAACCAGAATAATGGTCATGTTTACGTTCATATAGTCATTTAATTTGTCATATTATGATGTAAGTTTCATAAAAAAGCTAGGTTATGCCGTGAATTTCACTCCGACTGTGATTTTTATTTGCCACGTCTGACCACGTTACGCCGGACATGTATTGAATGCTGTAGTAACATCCTAAGTCATAGTAAGCCTAATAAATCGTTGTTTTTTTAGGTAGACCGTCAATGAATGAGATTTATTGTGCTATAAACTTTGTTTTTATGAGTAAATGACTGTTGTCTTCAGTTTCAAAGCAATATCGTATGTCCTTTATCAGCTATGTCTTACTGGACTATAGTTTGCGTTTTGAGTCTATAGGCTTAATTACCTACATTTAACTGCTTTGAGTAACATGTCTGTGGAAATGAAACAGTAAAAATGACACCTGCTAAGTATAGTGTTCTTGGTTATCGTATAATTCAGTTTAAAAATGAACAATATTTGAGCGAACAATTGTTTCCAATAACTTCATCATCAGGCTCTACAGTTATAAGTCCATAATTATTTTTGAATATTCTATGGGGATCTTTAAACTGTTAATTCAGTTTAGTCGATATAAACATAGTGCTTGATGAATGAAATTAACCAGATCAGTTAAGTAAGTAGGGCTGCTTTTTTATTTCCATTAGAATGCTTAAATGTCACAACTAGAAGACCATCAGTGTGAGAGCATGTATACATTACAACGTATACTGCTCCGGGAATCTGAAGCTGAGAACTTAAAATTTGTACAGTACAGGATGTTATATTGATGTATCATATTTATCAAATTCCCACTAGCCCAATCATATCGCCTATTCATTTCGTTTGTAAATTACACGTAAAATAGCAGAGATATGGGCCAATTGCGAATTCCAGAATTTCAACTCACCAAAACGCTAAATTACTCAACTACACTAGGAAACAGAGGAAAAACACACAGAACGAGGCAAGCCGACCACCATTGCCTACAAAGATGAGGAAGATGATAGTTCCCGCTTCATTTTGATTGGTCACTAAGTAGAATGCCAAAATAACAGAACAGAGTTAAGTTCAATTGCAGTTGATCTTCATTGAAACCAGGACACATATTATTCCGGATCTTGTCAGTTTGCTGAGATATTCCAGGGTTATATTTATTTTCTCAGCAGAAGCAAAACCTGTGTACTTTTAGAACCCAGCTTATGTCCTATTATGTGAAGCTTGTGAGTGCTAACTTCAGCCAATGTTTATGTCAGTAGCTTGCTTATTAAGGACTTAATATAGTTTATATCATTAGGTAGTCATCTTCTGGAACGACCAACCTGAACAAGTATAGACCCTATCGGTAAATAATTTTTAAAAGAAATCCAAACATTACAAGATAGTATGCTAAAGGGATTGATACAGGTCGATAGATACACTGTCTTTATCTCTGGAAGCTGACATTATGCAAAAGCTCTCGAGCTTTGGAATAACAGGTGCTATACAGGAATGGATAGGAAGCTTCTTATATGACCGCAGACAGAGAGTAAGGGTCAATGGAATGCTATCCAAATGGAAACCGGTCAAAAGTGGTGTACCCCAAGGCACCATCTTGGGCCCTTTACTTTTCCTTCTGTATATCAATGAACTACCTTTATTACTTAAGTCGTCGACGTTATTGTTTGAGGATGATGTTAAAATCTGGAGAACAATAAGAAATGAGACTGATCATTGTTATCTGCAAGCAGATTTGGACGAATTAGTTAGGTGGGCTCATGATTGGGGCCTGGAAGTTAATTCCAGGAAGAGCGTGTTCATGCACATCGGGCACGATATTAGTTACCATTATACCATTAATGGTACATCTCTGCCACGCGTTCAAGAGCACAAAGACTTAGGAGTAATTATAAGTCACGACTTAAAAACTACTACGCACTGCAATGCGGTTGCTTCCAAAGGCTATCGCGCGCTATGGTCGCTTCGCAGAGCATTTAAATGTTTCGACGAGGATATGTTTCGAATTTTATATCCCACCTATGTAAGGCCACACTTAGAATACCGTATCCAAGCAGCTAGCCCTTGTCTGATAAAGGATACCAAATCGCTTGAGCGTGTCCAGCGTGTAGGGACAAAATTAGTAAAGGGTCTTTCTAAACTCCCTTACGATGAGCGTTTAAAACGTCTAAACCTTTTCCCCTTATCTTATCGTAGGACGCGAGGTGACCTTATACTGGCATTTCGTATCTTTAATTATGATCTGGGTGTTTATATGTCTTATCTTTTTGCTCTCTCCAGCACTAATAATCTCCGGGGTCATAGCAAGAAGGTTCTGAAACCGCGATCTAATAAACTAAAGGTGGGGTCCCGTTTCTCTCATCGAGTGGTCAATGACTGGAACGCTTTACCAGAACAAGTGGTATCAGCACCATCAGTGAACATTTTCAAAAAGAAGCTGGACCTTCACTGTAAGGAAATCTGTCAGGATTAACACAGGTTCATCAACCTACTATCCTTATTACTGAAGACTGAAGACTGACATTCAATTTCAAGAGCCGTTTACAAACATATACGTTACAGCAACTGTTAATCATGTAGGAAAGACCTTGTTGTTATGCTTTATGGTATATATCGACAAACGGCTAAGTTTGTCACGTGTATGTCTGTTTTTCGATGTCTTGGTTTATTTTCTGCTACCCCTTATCCCCATAAAATGGTCTGCAGTACCTTATTTGATGCTTAAATTTCAATCTTTCAAATTTCATGTCCTATTAGCCTTCTGTCAACATCTTGTTTTTCAGTCTGCTTCCACGGAATATGTCACACTTATGTTCTCGAGATTATAAAAACTTGAGAATAAGTCTCACTTTCTAGTGACATTGCTGTTGCCTAGTTATTTTGATCATTAAGCAGGTTCTCCTCAATAACTTTCATTAAAGATGCCCTCGCTTTTTCGACTGTGCTAGTCTATAGGCCGACCATATATTGATATTCATTCTCAATAGTCAAGAGATGAATTGACGGAAGTTTGTATTGACCACTGTTTAGTTCAGTAAAATATGTTTAGTTACTGTTTCATACGATCCAGATAAATAAAAAAGCCTTATGATTAATTGGTTTTTGCACTTTGATCGTTTAATCGTATGGCTAAGTATGTATGCTGACGTATTGGGGTATCTATTCTCCAATTGAGTCAGATCGTCGGTGAAACTGGTACACGGACGACCTTTGATGGACGCTGAGGTGACCTTAAGAATCTCCGCCTAGTTACTAGAGTTAAATGAGGATTACAAATCAGTGTGAGGAATCAGTGTTAGGATTTATAGTTAGACATTAGGGTTAGGAATGAGATTTAGTGTTTTCACCACTAACTGATATCAAATATAATGTCAGTGTGCTATTTAACCAAATAGATGAATATATTTTGCACCACGATCTAAGACCCGTTACCTTAAATTTGATTTAATTGACCACTAATTACGGTCTCGCCAGATTATCTAAGGAATTGCAGTACAAATCTAACAGATCGTTAGCTTATACTGTTAGTGAAAGATTTACGTGCTTACAGAGATGTTAAAGACATGTGACCAGGTTTTGTCGAAACACAGTTTGCTTGACTTTGCGAAATGCAAAATTTGGTGTCTGATACATCAAAAACAATATTTTTATGCAATCATTCGGGTGGTTATATCTTGATTCTAAACTATATGGTTTGTATGTTTGACTACCATTTTCAGTTATTGGTAAGGGCATCGATAGAATAGTTGAATGTAAAAGTACTCGATTTTCAATCAATCGATCATGTATTTACTTACTTTAATTAGAAAAGTGTAAACAACTCAGGGTCTGGTACGTATGTATGTAGATCCCCGATGTAGATGATGTGTCGAATGATTGGAGACCTACTCGAATTAGACGGGAATTGTGTGACCAACCAACTAATGTTGAAGTCACATCTTACGGTTAATACCTAATGTGGATTACGCTTTCGTCGTATCCAGGCTCTATGGCTGCTTTGATGACCGTACAACACAAACGCCCGGGCAGTATCCTAGCCCTCACACAAATCAAATGATTTGTGTGGCGTGTGTATATTTGGTGCCTTCTTGTACCAATCAGTCAGTCAGTCAGTTACAACGTAGAACTTCGTAGGTACGTACATCAGTTCGAGTTGCCATACCACATTAGCACAGAAATGCAGTTGTCGATTCAAATCCCATATTGGTAGAAGTAGTAAGAGTATAAGTATTATGTGAAAGATAAGGGTTTGAAGATGTTATTTAAGGAGTATAATACAGTGAAATAAATTTGGAAAGAGAAATAAGGTACGGACATAAAGAATTCAGAAGATTAGAATTTGGTAGAACACAAAGAGTGTATGCACCTTCGCCATTGCAAACGATTTTGAGCCATGTCATTCAAGGTCTCTAACCATCGGTTGCTATCATCTCGCGAATCCCAACCAGCTAGTCTACACCTACCAACATGGCTCAGTCCACTTGACAATGACTTCATGGATTTGTGCCATGTTTTGGTCTGGCCGCCCCTAGCTTTCTTCCAACCTGCTCCTACACTATAAAGCATTGCACATCGGGGCAGTCGGTGGTTGGGCATACGTAACACATGTCCCAGCCATCTCAACTGATGAAGTTTCACCACTTCATCGATCGATTTGCCATCCTTACCTAGTACCCGTTTCCTAACAACTGCATTACTTACCCGGTGGTCCCAGGATATACGAGCAATGCTCCGAAAACACCTATGATTGAATACTAGTAATCTATGAATATCCTCTACTCTCATCGGCCATGTTTCGCTGCCATAAAGTAGGACGGAACGGACTGCTTCACAGTAAACCCGTCCTTTTGTTGCTAGACGGACATCTCGCCTACGCCATAAATGGAGCAAGTTGGCGAAAGCTAGACGAGCCTTCTGTATCCGTGCAGAGATTTCGTCACACACCAGACCACAAGGGCTGATGAGACTCCCAAGATAAGTGAAGCTGTCAACACGCTCAACTACTTCACTCCCTATCATTAGTTCAGGTGTCGATGCAACCCAATCCTGAAGTAACATTTTGCACTTCGAGGGAGAGAATCGCATCCCGAACATGCCTACATTGTTGCTTATAGTGGTCAGAAGACTCTGCATTTTGTCAGCGTCTTCACCAAATAAAACTATGTCGTCGGCGTATTCTAAGTCAACAAGTGAGCCTCCCGGTAAAAGTTCAACTCTAGGAGATTGAGATGATGAAAGTGATATCTCTAAAAGTATATCAACGACAAAGTTAAACAAGAATGGGGAGAGTGGACAGCCCTGACGAACACTACTTGAGGTAACCAATTCTGATGACAGTTCGCCATAGTCTCTAACTCGGCCAGTTGTGTTCGAGTAGAGAGCCTTCATGAGGTTGATGTACTTCTTTGGTACTCCTTTCAGTGACAAACACTGCCATAGAGCCTCACGATCAACGGAGTCAAATGCCGCCTTAAGGTCAAGAAATACTACTATTGTGGGACGTCTGAATGTGTGTCTATGTTCTAGGACCTGACGTAGAGTAAATATCTGGTCTATGCAACCACGTCCAGGTCGGAAACCAGCCTGGTTTTCTCTAGTCTGCTCTTCACGAGCTTTGGTTAGGCGTCGAAGTATTATTGAAGCTAATATTTTAGACACTATATTAGTCAAACTGATTCCTCTGTGATTGTCACAGGAGGACTTTTGTCCTTTCTTATAGACTGGCACAATCAGTGATTGGGACCAGTCAGATGGAATTACGTCCAGTTCCCAGATTCTACCTAAGACCTCAGTCAATCTTGTTGCTAGTACTGGACCACCATCCTTAAAAATCTCAGGGGTAAACCTGTCAGGGCCTGCGGCTCTCCCTCGCTTCAGATTTCCTATAGTTTTTTCAACCTCGTAGAGAGTTGGAGGACTTATCTCAATTTGCCATTCAGGATGACTGGGGATCGTGGGTAACTGAAGTGTGACTGAAGGCCAGTTGAACTGATTCCTAAAGTGTTCTGCCCATCGATCCAATCTCCTGGATTGAGAATGAATGACATGTCCATCTTTGTCTGAGATAGTTTCGCTAATAGTTGGGTTCCTAATGCCGGTTTCTTTAATGAGTCTGAATAGCTGTCTGCTGTTACCTATTGCCGCTGCCTTTTCCATCTCTCTTGCTTTCGCTACCCACCACTGTTCACGATCATTGCGTAGGCTTCTTATTAGCCTTCGCTTAAGCTGACTCCGCTTTTCGAGCATCTATCAGTGCGGTAGATGCTGCCGAGATCCATTGTTTCTCCCTGACCTTATGGCTTACTTTACTAGCGGGTATCACTGCTGTTTCCACAGCTTTACGGATGTCATTCCACGCTGCTTCGGGGTGGGCACAACTTACATGTCTGTCTAACTGTTTTTCCAGTTATTCCTGAAATATATTCTTAGCTTGCTTATCATTAAGTAGAACCCTTAGAGGCTTCCCTGCAGTGTCTTTCCTACGTCCAGTAAGACGCAGACAGATACGTGCTCGCACTAGAGCATGATCTGAGTCTAAACATGTGCTCCAGAATGAGAGACAGTCTTCTATCGAGCCCCTCCATCGGTGGCTGATAGCGATGTGATCTAATTGGGTCCAACGTTGGGACGAATTCGGGGGTCGCCATGTCAAAAGATGTTTTTCCTTATGCTTAAAGTTAGTATTTGCAAGAAATAGGCGGTTATCTGAACACAGCTGCAACAGACGGTCGCCATTATCTGTTCTTTTAGCCACGACACCATAAGTTCCTCCCAGGTGTTTTTCCCTTTCACTTAGTTTACCTACTTGAGTATTAAAGTCACCAGCCACTATTACTACATCAGAACGCCTAGCTTTTCGGAGGTCAGAAAGTTTCCTGTAAAACTCATCTTGTACCAATGTCCAAATAAATAAATATTAGTAAGAGTAGGTACAAGGAACAGAGTGTGACTACTGCTGCGTTATGCAGTCTATGGCGTGCAATTAACTAGTGCGCGTTGTTTGTCCTTGATCTTGCCGAGGATCGGTGAACTGTCCGACATTCTTTACTCTTTATAGTATTCATAGAATTATTCTATTTTCATGCATAGCTCAAGTCCAAATATTCATTCTCAACTTTTATTGCATTAATGTGCTAGATTTTCCCAGACTATCCTTCTTAATTGACATTTAATTATTAGGTGTAGAATATAAAATTTATACACTTCATTATTTTTAGTCTCAATTTTTGTGAATGGCTACTGCCGCTAGTAGTTCTAAGCAACCAGTTTGTGTTCCTGATAATGTAACTGGAGATAAGGTTGTACATTGGAAAATACATCGTCGACAACTTGTTAACCCATCGGTTTCTATCTGCGAACTTGTTGATGACGCGTCTGGTAGGATAGACATTAGAGCTCCTGGCTATGGTTGGGTAACCAAGATGAAAGATGAAGGTGCCACAGTTGTTCCTGGGTAAGATATCTTTACTAATTTTCTATTTGTAAGATGTGTTCTATTCAACTTCCTACCATGCACACATCACGTTGTGATGAAAGACTTGTGTGCAGAATGCGGTGCCAATTTGCGTAGGTAAGTCTAACCTCTTTCATTCAACGTCTCCTCAGAGAAGGAGGGATATCAGGTGAGCGGATTACTGATGCTAGTGCTAGTATACCAATGGTGCATGCGATCCCTGAACTTCATGTCAGTGAAACAGTAAGTTATCAAAGTCAGTTTGTCGTAATTACAATTTGTTACAAAGATACAAATCTTGATGCCAAATACAGTTATTATTCCTAGTTTTAATAAATAACTATAGGAGAGCGTCTTACATATTGTTTACTAGGTGTAACGAACGTTTTGTATTTCATTTATTGGTAGACCACACTTTTTGCTTACATGATTATTATTGGTCAAGAGAAAATGTACCATTTTCGAGACTTTTACGAAACTGATATCTCTGTGATCCACATAATATTTTATCTTTTTTTCTCTTAGTAGTGGTACTCTCAGTGTACCTAATTGTTAAACTGTCATGTATTTGGAATACCGGTCATTAGTCCAAAAAATACTTAAAAGGAGCGAAACATGTAATATGTATTTTGATTGTCACGGTTGTGATGGTGGTTGAATAAATACCGTATGGATCCAAGACTCGTGTTCATTCCTTACGAGAATGGTTAAAAATAATAAAGTTCATTTTTGAAATACATCAGCATACTTAATGGGGCTGGATGAAACCAAATAAATAGAGTTTTGTATTTCTTGCACAAGATTATAAGTAAATATAGTGTTACCAAAACAGAAAAACTCTATTCATATTGCTTTAATGCCTCCAAATGCCATGGTACGGCCGAGGGTAGTGAGAGTCCACTCTCTCTCGAAATGCTCTCACATGGCCACGTGTATACAACCACTGCCAGGGAAGTCCTACTTACTGCCTTCTCGTGGCACTTGTGTTGTTTACGAAAGTGAGAGGACGAAAAGCGAATATCCAGAGCTTTAAACGGGTTGGGGGATATGGAGAATCCACCTAGGGTAGTTGGAAAACTCTGATTCCAAACTAGTGGTGTACATGGGCTCCAGTATCCTGAAGGAACAAATGACGTATGGACCAATTATTGGTCACCGGGTATCATGAGACTGCATCTCCTGACATTGCTCCACTGCCTTGTGGATTAGACCTTTATGTCGAAGGCTCGGGGTATGGCCCCCCAAGAAAACTACTTGCTTCGGTCTGGACACCCAGGCAGTATCACAGCCCTCACACAAATCGAAAGAGATTTGTGTGGCGCATATGTATTCGATGCCCCTTTGCACCAATATTTATGTGTTCAAATAAATAAATAAAATATTGCTTTAAGCTATTAAGTGGCACATTTTCTCTATATGGACTGGCTAGTCACCTGACCTCTCGTTTTGTGTTATTATTCTGGTCACCTCAAAGTATCCTTTACTACACATCTGTCTCGAACAATCTGTTGTGGAACCAGAGAGTTGTTGTACATCAAACTACATTTGCCAAGTATTATTTGAAGTACTATGTAACATCATAAAACATTATCTGAAGGCTCTTCGATGGACGATGTTTTCTGGTGTAAGATTAGGCCGGAAGAACTCCAGGGGTATCCAAACCAAGACATGGTGTCAGTCGATGAAGTCATCGACAGTTAGACTGAGCCATGTTAAAAGGTATGGACCACTGGTTGGGGTCCGCGTGGTTATTGTAACCAATGGTTATAGACTTTGAATGACATGGCTCGAAATCGTTGGCAATGGCGCGGGTGCATCCATTCTTTGTCTTCCCCCAGATGTTGAGATTCTAAATTTCTTATAACTTATTTTTGTTTTTGTTTCGTTAATTTATATTTTCTTCCCAGATCGTACTTTCGATACCTAATCTTTCCCATTACCACTAATACTGTTACTACCTCTGATATTCATGGATTTGGGCTGACAATTTCATCTCTATGCTAATGGGGTATGGCAACTTAAACCGATATACATGCGTACAAAGTTCTACGTTGTGACTAACTAATAACCTGAAGAGGCAATTTAAACTACGTGTTGTTTACAAAATACCATTTTGCATGTAACTTTCGCTAGATTTGTCAACATCATTAATCTTTTTTGTATTCAAAAAATCTTTTCAAATAGGTTGCAGATGAAATCGCTTTACAGGATCAACAAAGTTTATTGGCTGCTCGAAAACTTGTTTTACTGGTTGATCTTGATCAGACAATAATACATACAACTAATGATCCACAAGCTTTTAAATATAAAGTAATTATTTTTTGTTTATGCCGTATTTCTACGAAATATATGTGTGGATTTAATTCCTTGATAAAGACTGTTGTAATATAACAGATTTGGTTTTGGATGATTCCAGAGTTTAGTTTCCAACTATTAATCCACATGTTTATATTCTGTTTTGACTTAATGATCAGAATATTAATTAATCATTAACGAAAATACTTATTTTTGTTCATTCTAAGCTTAAATAATTATTCTAGTTTGGTTTTAAAAGTCTGTTTTACCATAAGATTTGCGAGTTAAAACTCACTATTCATAGATAATTATACTTGGTTCGGCTATTCACGGGTTAAAATTCATTTTTCATACTTCGGTTCCAGAATTTGATTTTTATCTGTGGTCTGTACATAATGAGTAAATCTCAGAGCCCTATTACACAAACCTAAACTTGATTACTGAGTTGCCTTATACATTGAACACCCTAATTACCTTCAACCACTATCTCCATATAATTCTAATAGCCTATCAAAGCGATCTCGTTGTGATGTATTGGCTAGAGCACTTGTTATGTAAGGCCTTAACATACTACGCAGTTACCTGAAGAATAGTTAAACTAAAATGAGCCGATTTCGTAATATAAATAATCTGTATTTTGATTACGGCTCAGTGGTCTATCGGTTAAGTGCTCTGGCGCGAGACTGGTAGGTCCTGGGTTCGAATCTCGCGAGTGCAGGGTCGTGGATGCGCACTGCTAAGGAGTCCCATAATAGGATAAAACGGTCGTTCAGTGCTTCCAGGTATTCTGATTATGCTCATACTGGGGATAAGTTTAGTAACAGTAAAATGTTTCTCGTGAAATCACCATTCTCTTTGTAGAACGAGACATTTTTTGACCTTAATTTTGCTTCTCATTATTAGTGGTAAGATTTCTTCAAAAAAGGATTTCTTAACATTCGATATTTTTACTCATGTTAGTCTGTATGCTTATTATTATTATTAATGTTTTGGTAACATTATTTTCTCTTATTAGAATGTACATCGATATCGTTTACCAGGATCACCACTTGTTTATCATACACGGTTAAGACCTCATCTAGAAAAAGTGTTAGATTGTCTTAGTCAGTATTATCAAATGCATATATGCACTTTTGGTAATCGTGTCTATGCACATCAACTTGCTTCAATGATTGATCCAAAACGTAGATATTTTTCACAACGTATTCTATCACGGGATGAATGCTTTAATCCAGTTACAAAGTCAGCAAATTTAAAGTTAGTTTATGTAACAATAATAATATTTGATTATGAACTTTTTAAGTTAACCGTTTTTAAATGGTATAATATAGCTCTCTGTTATGATTAAACTACTTCATGTTGACTGGGTGAAAGGCTACCATGTAGCGCATATGTATCTGGTGCCCCTATACCAATATGTATGTGTTTGAATAAATAACTACCGTACTTAGGGTCATCATCCTTATTATTATGACTAGGCCTATCCAAAGCGAGTATTCCATGCACTGATTTAGGTTATAATTCATTTCAGTCAGCTACAACGTAGGACCAGGCACACATATGCATCGGTCAAAGTTGCCATATCTCGTTAGCACAACAAGATGAACACCGGATTCATAGAAGTAGTTAATTTAGTGGTGGTAGTTTATAAAAGATAGGTTGTATATAAAGATATAGTATAGGAAGGAAGAAAGTTATGAAGCAATTTTAATCTCAAGGTTTAAGGGAAGATAAAGAGTGTATACACCTACACCTTTGTGATCGATTCTGAGCCATGTCACCTAGAGTCTCCAACCATTGGTTACGACAGTCACGCGAACCCCAACCAGGTAATCTGCATCTACCAACATGGTTCAGACTAGAAGTTAGTGACTTCAAGCACTGATGCCATATAATTCATTTACAAGTTATGAGTTCGTTTATTTAGTGTATTGGTAAATATTTCATTACTATTGAAAGTCAGTGGCTAACTAAATTTGCTCACTAATGGCATATCTGACCGTGATACTACATGACATAAGATCTTATTCAACAGGAAATATCATTTCACTGAAGTCCACACATATGCCTTAATAAGGAAACTTAGTTGCAAAAGATTCCTGCCTTCACTCAACTAACAGCATTTTAAATTATTTCCATAAGATTATTATAGATTAGCATGTGAAAAACACTGAGGGTTTTGTTGACTATAAATTGTAAGAACAGAAAATAGAGTTTCTGACTGTACTGTTAAGAGTTATATCTTGTACAAAGTTGTTCAGTGCCAGAAACGTACATGATTGCATGAAATGTCAAGTTAGGAGATTGGAGCATGTGTTATAATTATTCCCATGGGAACATATTTAGATCCGCTAACATGAATTCCTTATGAACGTTGGGCCTTTCCTTACAAAATGCACATTTGGAGAAAGCTTTGATCCACTTAGATACTTACTACTTGATAAAATACAGACACCTGACAGGCATATATACTATATGACCGACCCTGAGCGACATTAACAGTGATTTTGTGATTCCGAGTCCACTTATCTACCAATTGAAATAGCTTATTTATTTATTTAAACACATAAATATTGGTACAAGGAAGCACCAGATACATATGCGCCATACAAATCTCATTCGATTTGCTTGAGGGCTGTGATACTGCCCAGGTGCCCGAATTGAAATAGCTAGTATGAATCAAGTGCATTTGGTTGAAAAAGTGCTGAAACCTGTAAGATCATTGTAGGTTTTAGGAGATATAGGCAAATCATGTGTAGAAGTCATGATTCGCTTTAACATTACTACACCACCATCCTTTATCTAAAAAATTAATAAAGTGATTTGTTTGGTGTTTTACTATAAACAGAGAATACTGGAACAAAAGCTCATCGATTTATGTGTTATTTGTAATCCCCATTGCAATAGCTAAACATTTTTCCTGTTTTACACTAGTTGAAGTATGGTTAAGTTGAGAAAGCTACAAATAACCAAACCAAGACTTGAAATCAGTTCATTATGGTATTCACTAATGGTTGATGATCTGAATTGATTATGAGCGTGAACTCGTTTCATTCAGTCAGTCACAACGTAGAACTTCGTACGTACGTACATCAGTTCAAGTTGCCATACCACATTAGCACAGAGGTATGGCGAGTTTACACTAGCTAAACTTGTTTCATTAGGTTAATACATGTACTTTAGTTCTGTATTCATCCAACGGAATTCTTTTTTTCGCTTTTTTAATAAATTATCATTTAAACCATTGTGCGTTTCTTTATTTCATCATCATCATTATTTAAAATTAAAGAGCATTATTTCCTCGTGGTCTCAACCTAGTATGTATTATTGATGATCGTGGTGAAGTATGGGATTGGTCTTCCAATTTAATTCATGTTAAACCATATCGGTAAGTTGATATATTTTTCATGTAACAAAAATCTAACTCCATTACTAGACTCGGTTTTCTAGTGTAATACAAGGTCTGTGACCTATGATATCTTTTAATTATCAATATTTCACTGTCAGTCAGTCAGTCACAACGTAGAACTTCGTAGGTACGTACATCAGTTCGAGTTGCCATACCACATTAGCACAGGTTCAAATCCCATAGTGGTAGAAGTAGTAAGAGCATAAGCATCATGTGAAAGATAAGGGTTTGAAGATGTTATTCAAAGAGTATAATACAGTGAAATAAATTTGGAAAGAGAAAAAGATAGAGACATGAAGAATTCAGAAGATTAGAATTTGGTAGAACACAAAGAGTGTATGCACCTTCGCCATTGCAAACGATTTTGAGCCATGTCATTCAAGGTCTCTAACCATCGGTTGCTATCATCTCGCGAATCCCAACCAGCTAGTCTACACCTACCAACATGGCCCAGTCCACTTGACAATGACTTCATGGATTTGTGCCACATTTTGGTCTGGCCGCCCCTAGCTTTCTTCCAACCTACTCCTACACCATGAAACATTGCACGTCGAATATTTCACTGTTGTGAATTAAAATTTTTAAACTTGTAAAAGTGGATATTTAGGTACTGGTAATTCAATGAAAGCAATCCACCGGTTGATTGGTAATATGCAATGGTACAACTTGGTCGAGTGATAATACATTACTATACTATTAACGTAAGCCCCTACCAACTGAACAAGACATACGACGGCAAGACAATAATAAGTAAAACTTCATTCATAGATTGATTGTAGTCACTACCGTTGAATAATACACCATATTCATTTTGTTCAGGTAGATGTTTGGATGAATATGGAATAGAATAAATAATTGTTTAAGACAACTGTTGTTATTAAGAGATATGTAGAGCAGTAATTTGCGTTGTATTGTTTGGTTTTTCACAGAAAATAGTCCGTAATAAGTATAATTGAGTAAAATGTGCTATGTAAAGGTACTTATAAAGCGTTATACACATAAACGCCTGCATGTCGGTTGTCTGTTCATGGTCAACAAGTCGTCCAAGAACAGCAGGTTTTTATAGTTCGACTTTATCAGTTTGTAGGTATTAGTATCAAGATTGGATTTGATAGTCATTTGTGGGGAAATTCATGTAGCTCACTCCTATCTGAAGTTTGTGTTAATAAATTTGTATACGAAAAAAGAGAGAACTTTACGTTTGAACCATCAGTCAGTCATTCAGCTAAAACGTAGGACCAGGGACATATATGAATCGGTCCAAGTTGCCATTCCTCATTAGCACAACAAGATCAACACCGAATTCATAGAGGTAGTTAATTTAGTGGTGGTAATACATAAAAGAAAAGTTGTATATAAGAATATAGTGCAGGAAGAATGACAGATATGAAACAATTTTAATCTCAAGGTTTGAGGGAAGATAAAGAGTGTATACAACGTTTGAACCATCCAGCTGGAAGAACGGTTACTTATATACGCCTGGTACCCCTTATGGAAAAGCATAGATAGCCCATCAGCACTCTCCATCCAACCATGTCTTGGGCAATCCTTTCCAATTATTTTCAGTTGCTATTCATCCTTTTCATGTCTGCTTGTAATTCTTGACGTAGTGTGTTCTCCAGCCTTCCTCTTTTCCGTTTCCCTTCAGGATTCTAAGTTAGGGCTTGCCTCGTGTCGCAATTCCATTTGAACTATATAAATCATCGATCTCAGGATTTCCAGTTCCTAAAACTATGTATATTTCTATCGAAGTGCTAATCTACTTCCGTGTTGTAATTATATTTTATCGTTTCTCATTTACGTAGGAATGTAGGTCAAGTATCGATCAGTATTATTAGTCCAGGAGTTTTCCTCACTTTTGTTTTGTTCATCTGATTTCTGCTGGGTTTTTTTTAAACGAAACTCCTTTCAGTTGTTCACAGATTGACTTGAATTTTTTTGATGAATTTAACTCCATTGACATTAATCTCTTAATCTCATGTCACTTTCTCTACATATTTTCATTTTAATGAATGTTTAATGTAAAAGGTTTATGATAAGTTTTTCCTTATTAATTATTGACCGTTTGTAGATTACAGTATCAATCTAATTGTTTGAAATTACAATATGCATTTTAAGGTGGAATAGTTAGTTCTCATCAATGAACTTGGATCGATGCATAAATGTGTCTGGTCCTACGTTGTAGCTGACTGATTGACTCTCATCAATGGAAATAAGGTTCATAACCTTTTATGGAATAAGTGGGATAGATGAATAGTATTTCATGTATGGTAGATGATTAGTGGTGGGAGTCTTGTAGCTAACGTGCTTCATTTTAAACTTTTCGATTTACTCTTGTTATAAATTTCTCTTATTACAACCCAGCTATTCCTATTGCTTAGTATTCTTGGACATTAATTCACTCGATAAGTCCCCAAATCAGAACACGGTTGAACAGAAAAGAAATGATATTCCGGATAACAAGGATAGATGGAAGTAAGAAGCATAATAAGAAAGACGTTAGTATATTTATGGTTTTTACATGAGAAGACTCTAGAGTGTTCTCCAAGTATCTTCTAGCGCTGATTGGATAAGAAATGACCAATCAGTGTACACCAACATAATCGTGCACGGAACATGCTTTAATCCAATCTATGTCCCGTTAACACCTATTCTCCCAGAGGCTCAAAACGTCAATAAGCACTTATTCGGTAGAATCTTGTTCAATTTTACAGTGCCACTAACTCACTAGTTTTTTCCCTCGACTTGTAGTCATTAAGGTGCATACTCGAATGTCGCTTCCCAATGGATTTGATTATTGTAGCTTCGCTTGTGAATTTAGGTGTACACATATATTGGATGACATGGTTCAGAACCCGTCACATTAGCGCACAGATACAGTCGCTCTTTCTCTAAATCTAAATCTTGAGTTCCTGTATTCCTTCATACGTACCCTTTTGTTCAGTCTCCTTCAAAATATACTCTCGTCTAATTTTTGATTATTATTATCATTAATTCAGCTCTTACTATTCATTCCCAAACAGCCTGAATGGAACGTTAAAGTAGTTCCCCCGACTATTATTGACGTTCAGAAAGCTACAGCTCATCTGAAACGAGGAAGAGAAGCTGGTCCAGATGGATTGGCTACAAAAGTCTTTAAGTATGGTGATCCAGTTTTAACGATTAGGTTGACTAATATTTTAGCTAAAATCTGGGAACTAGATGTGATCCCATCTGACTGGTCTCAATCGCTGGTTGTTCTTTGGCAGTGTCTTGCATTGAAAGATGCATATA
This sequence comes from Schistosoma mansoni, assembly GCF_000237925.1. NCBI lineage: Eukaryota > Metazoa > Platyhelminthes > Trematoda > Strigeidida > Schistosomatidae > Schistosoma > Schistosoma mansoni. Next base: position 56,920,545 of record NC_031502.1, read on the forward strand.
TGTGCCTGGTTCTAAGTCGTGACTGACGTACTATTCACTCTATTGTGCTAACTATAATATTGACAACTTGGAATAACACACATTTTTACCAAACTCCATTTTGGTTATTGCTAAATAATTAACATATTCAGTTTTATTGTTGAAGAAAAACCACCTTTGAAATATCTTATTTTCGTTCTTTGTTTATCAGCTTTTTTCCAGATATTGGAGATATTAATGCTTTTCCATGGTCATCTCAATCATCACCATTGTCATCATCTTCAATCCCTACTTCGTCATCTTTTGGTAGTTGTACATCGACCTCAACAAAGGTCACAGAATCCTCCTCCTCCCTGTTATCCAATTGTTCAAATGTTCAGCTGATAGATAAGTCTGATGAAAATGTGAATTCACAGGTTAGTGAAGTTAATGAGAATATTATATCACACGATGTGGAAACAAAGTCAAATAACAATGATAATACTACAACTGCTATCAACAATACTGAAAAACCAGTTCGCTGTACAGTGGATAAGTAAGATTATTATTATTACTGTAAATGATTATTTGTATTTAATTCAGAAAACGACCTTGAAAATGGATTTCATTTTATATTGTTTTCATTATCTTATTATTTGTCCGTACATTGAGTATTAATATCCACATCTCAGTCAGTCAGTTGTGACTGACCGGTCACGCACGGCCTTCTCGTGGGGGATTTTTAACGTGTTAGCTCCGTTCTTCAAAGAACCTTACCGCCGGAGACAGAAATCCGTGGGATAAGGCGAGGTGTGCATTTTTAGGGTCGACCTTTTCTAACCCCATCCCTCCTTGTGGGAAGGCAGCATCTCTGTTATGCTGGTTGCCTGAAGGAAACACCTTACTGCCGTCGCACCTCTGTACAGTCAGCAGTACGACTTCGTCTTCGGACCTTGGATTGCTGCTTTTATTCTTACCGTTCTTCAACCGACCTGCCTGGCATGGTAGAATCTTGAGGAACGATTGTTCCACCCAGTATAGCTCAATTGGTTCATCACGATAGGCAAGCCCGACCACCACATCAAGGTAGCAGCAACGGTCGGGAATATCCACATCTCACTGATTATCGCATACAAATTAAGTTAAATGTTAAAATTGTTGAGAATGTACAACGAATCTGATTTTTGTATTCCACCATAGATTAGTCTTTAGGATCTGTACTACATGGATACCCAAATATTATTTAGTTTGAAAAACTATTTCGAATGGAATTAAAATTTAAATTAATAAAATGATTTTACTCAAATCACAACTTATTTATTTATTTATGTAAACACATAAATATTGGTACAAATGGGCACCAGATATATATGCGCCACACAAATCTCATTTGATTTGTGTGAGGGCTGTGATTATGCCCGGGTGCCCAAACTGAAGCAGGTAGTTTTCTTAGGGGGCCACAACCGGAGCCTTTGACCTAAAGGTCTGATCCACAAGGCAGTGGAGCATCGTGAGGCGATGCATTCCCATGGTAGCTGGTGACCAACGATTGATTCATACTCCATTTGTTCCCTCAGGATACTGGAGCCCGTGTACACCATTGGTTTAGGATCAGGGTTTTCCAACTCCCCTAGGTGGACACGTAGGGTCCACCAACCCGATTAAAGCGCCGGACATTCGCCTTTCGTCCTCTCAATTTCGTAAACAACACCCGTGGCACGAGAAGGCAGTGAGTAGGACTTCCCTGGCAGTGGTTGTATGCACGTGGCCATGTGAGAGCATTTGGAGAGGGAGAGCGAACTCTCCCCATTCTCGGCCGTACCAGGACATTTGGGGGCAACATTGGTTTATGAAGTGTTGGTGAGTTTTAGTCCTGACATTTTTTATCAGACAATGACAATCAATATGATTGACAACATTTGTTGTCATTAATTTCAATTTGTTTAGGTATTTTATTTGACTGATTTTGTAAATTATAACCAAATGTATTTACTTGGGCTCATATAATGCTTATAACCTTATCACAAATTTAATTACCAAGAAATTCAAGAAGTACTATCACTACTACAGTGATTTGTATATTACCCTCATTATGGATATTCTTTGCTAACAATAACAAATTCAAATTCATAGTAATACTAACATATTTACAATGAGGGTTCTGTTACAACTGTTGTCATTCTGTCTGCTCGAATCGTATTTTGCGTGCTTTAGTCTTTCCATCTAGCACTGATGTTACTACTTCTACTACTTTGATATTCATCTTGCTATCCTGATATAGTGTGGGGACACATATGTGTCAGATTCTACATTACTTATGACACACGATTCATCCTATTGAGGGCTTTTATTTCAGTGTTAATATCCACAGCAAGGCGCAAAACCTAGTATCTTTCTCTACAAACACTAGCGCATTATCCACTAAGCTACTGTGTTATAATAGCCGCTAACTTTTGCAACATGTATGGATTTTATATGTAAAAGTTGGTACTTTTCCGTTGTTGACTGAAATCCTTGCTTATGGTTGATTGACTGATGAACTGTAGCCCCTCCGGGGGCTACTGCCGGTCCCAAGCCCGGGTAAAGGAGGGGGGTTGGGCATGGGGTTAGCGACCCCATCTCGTAGAAAACCAACTCGCTAAAAAAACGCTAACCAGAAAATTATATGTATATATATATATATATATACTTTTTTATCCTTTTTATCTTGATTCTATGAATCTAGGACTAATGATAATCCTTCTGTTACTACTACTGATAATAATGATATCGAATTTTGTCAAACTCAATCAACTAATGCAAACGTCACACTAAAGTCATCCAAATCAACTGATAATATTGGCGACCATATCGATGATAATCCCACTACAACTGCTGTTGTTGATAATGATGATGAAATACAACTTACTTCTAGCGAGAAAGATCATAATAGTGATTCATTATCGAAAATAAAGGAGATAGAAATAGAAATGGACGCTGCAGATGATGATTATTTATTACGTTTACAAGAGATTCTTTTAAGAATTCATCGGAATTATTTTAAAACTTATGATCTATGGCAAACTGGTCATTATCATCATCATCATCACCATCAAACAACATTGATGACAAAAGCATCAGAGAATAAATACAGGTAAGTATTAGCACATAATATTATCATGGTTGAACCTGATAGATTTTAAACAAATCAAGCTTTTGGTGGATTGTTAATAATCAGTCAAGTCAGTCAGTCAGCTACAACGTAGGACCAGGCACATTTATGCATCTGTCCAAGTTCCCATACCTCGTTAGCACAACAAGATGAACACCGGATTCATAGAAGTAGTTAATTTAGTGGTGGTAGTTTATAAAAGATAGGTTGTATATAAAGATATAGTATAGGAAGGAAGAACGTTATGAAGCAATTTTAATCTCAAGGTTTAAGGGAAGATAAAGAGTGTATACACCCACGCCATTGTGATCGATTCTGAGCCATGTCACCTAGAGTCTCCAACCATTGGTTACGACAGTCACGCGAACCCCAACCAGGTAATCTGCATCTGCCAACATGGTTGAGACTAGAAGTTAGTGACTTCAAACACTGATGCCACGTTTTTGGTTTGGTCGCCCCTAACTCTTTTCCGACCATCTCTTACACTAGTCAGCATAGCGCGTCGTGGTAATCAGTCTACAGGCATACGTAACACGTGACCCAACCATCTCAGTCGATGAAGATTCATCACCTCATCAACTGATTTACCATCATTCCCTAATGCCCTGTGTCTAACCTCATTATTACTTACCCGGTGATCCCAACAGATGCGAGCAATATTTCTAAGACATCTGTGGTCAAATACTAGTAACTTACGAGTATCTTCTACTCTTAACATCCACGTTTCGCAGCCATAAAGTAGAACAGAATGAACTGCTGCACAGTATACTCGTCCCTTAATTGACAGACGGATATCTCGTCTTCGCCATAGGTGACGTAAGTTGGCAAAAGCTAAACGAGCGTTTTGAATCCGTGCTAGGATTTCGTCAGACACCAACCCATTAGGTTTGATCAGATTTCCAAGATAAGTGAAGTTGTCGACGCGTTCGACTACTTCGCTCCCTATCCTTAGTTCAGATGTTGACACAGGCCAGTCCTGGTGTAACAATTTACATTTAGAGAGGAAGTATTTATTATATTTATTTATTTAAACACATATATATTGGTACAAAAGGGCACCAGGTACATATGCGCCACACAAAATAATGAAAGTAGGAAGAGAAGGGATGAAAAGATAAGGCGGACTGAAATGTACAACCAGAAGACTCTTTCAGTTAGGAAAGTTAGAACCATGCTTTATGTAGAAAGTAAAAGAAGGTTGCAGCAGGATCGCCACTGGCTTCTATTCTGAGCCATATCTGATAACGTCTCTAGCCACTGTGTTGCACCATCTCTCGGACCCCAACCAAGGAGTCGTGAAGGACCAACAGAAGCTAGCCCTTTGCAGCTCTCTTTCATGCCACGACACCATGTCATACACTGACCTCCTCTCCGCTTTTTCCAACCAGTCCCAGAGTCGGCAAATAATGCACGACGTGGAAGTCTCTGGGACGACATTCGTAAAACATGTCCAAGCCACCGAAGTCGGTGTTTCAAGATGGTGACACCAATTGAATTGTCGTCTCTGCGCCCAAACACACGATGCCGAACCTCTGCATTACTAACATGGTGTTGCCACTGGATGTCGGCAGTCCTTCGGAGACAACGATGATCGAACACAGAGAGACGTCTAACATCCTCAACTCGGAGAGGCCAGGTTTCACAAGCATAGAGCGAAACTGCTCTCACCTACACGTTATAGAGCCGACCTTTTACAGCCAGACTAACATCACGAAGGCGCCAAAGATGGCCCAGATTGGCATAAGCCGCTCTGGCTTTCATTATACGTGCACCAATCTCATCACTCACGCCACCACCAGCACTTATATAGCTACCTAGATACACGAACTTCTCAACTACTTCGATCTCCTCACCATCCAGGGTGAGTACAGGATTAGAATCCTGCCAGTCTTGTAGGAGTACTTTGCACTTGGAGGGTGCAAAGCACATTCCGTACCTGCGGACACTGATTGCCAACTGATTAAGTGCTGATTGCATGCCTTGGGCATTATCGCACAGTAAGACAATATCATCCGCATACTCAAGGTCGAGAAGTCGTTCTCCAGGCAACATATCCACACCGCCATTACTTACATCCACCAGAGCTGTTTCCAGGATGTCGTCGATGGCAAAGTTGAAGAGGAATGGTGAGATCGGGCAACCCTGCCTAACCCCACTGCTCGAATGGAACAAGGGAGAAAGGTGGTTGTATGCCCTCACTCTGCCTGAGGTGTTCGTATACAGGGCCTTTAAGATGTTAATGAACTTCTCAGGCATACCCTTCTTCAATAGACAATCCCAGAGAACAGTCCTGTCCAACGAATCGAAGGCCGCCCTGATATCAAGAAACACTACGATTGTTGGCCTGCGATAAGTATGACGGTGTTCTAACATTTGGCGGAGGGTGAAGATGTGATCAATGCATCCTCGACCAGAACGAAAACCAGCCTGCTCCTCGCGAGTCAATCGTTCTCGGGTTTTAAACAACCTACGAAGAATGATAGAAGCCAATAGTTTGGACGCAATCGAAAGTAGACTTATCCCCCGATAGTTATTGCAGGAACAACGTGAACCCTTTTTAAAGATAGGGACGACTATTGACTCATTCCATGATGTTGGAACACTTTCTTGCTCCCAAACCTTTCCAAACAACACAGTCAATTCCTTAGTCAGAAAGTCGCCACTATCTTTAAAAAGAGCCGGAGGTAAGTCATCTGGGCCAGGTGATTTGTAACGTTTCAAGAGTTGGAGTTCCTTGCGGACTTCCGCCTCGTTTGGTGGAACAGTCGTCACCGGCCATGGGGGGCAGGACAAGCTGGTTGATGTTGCCGGAGCAGCAGGCCAGTTGAACTGCCCTTCGAAAAATTCCGCCCATCGTCCAAGACGTCGGGAGATGTTAGTGATTGGCATCCCATCATCCTCGTAGATTGTTTCACTCACACCAGACTTCTTGCTGCCAGTGGCTCGGATGAGTTGGAAGAGCTTCCGGCAGTTACCAGATGCAGCTGCTGCTTCCATCTCATTAGCACGCTCCGACCACCAGGCTTCCCGGTCCTTACGCAAGCTTTGCCCGATTTCATTACGTAACAGCCTTCGTTTGTGGTCAAACTCACGGTCACCCGGAGTAGACCGACGGGCTTCCATCAGTTGTAAGGAGCCAGAAGAAACCCAGTGCTTGTAAGCGGGACGTTTCGCGAAGCCGCAAGCGGCTTTACTCGCCATTTTCATGGCGTCGTGAAGATGCAACCAATGCTCATCTATACTTTTCGGTGGGGTGGTAGCTAGCCTAGAGGCTAGCTCCGCTGGATACTTACTTGCAACAGAAGTTGCAGCCAGTTTACTAATATCAATCCGTTGGTGGTGGTCAATCCTTCGGCCACTGAAAAGTAAGGTGAGATTGGCGCAGACCAGGGCATGATCAGACTCCAGATAGGTACTCCAAAAGGAGCGGCAGTCTTGTACACAACCACGCCAGCGGTAGCTGATCGCGATGTGATCAATCTGAGTCCAGGCTTGGGATGCAGAGGGAGGACGCCAGGTGGCACACCGGCGATGACTGTGCCGGAAGTTAGTGCTGGCCAGAAACAGGTTGTGGTCTGTGCACAGTTGCAGCAAACGGTCCCCGTTATCTGTCCTGCGACCAACAAGTCCCCATCGGCCACCTAGACGCCCGACCTGTGCATTCAAGTCTCCGGCTAGTACTACAATATCTGTCGAACGCGCTTTCTGGAGAAGAACTGTTAACTGATGGTAAAACTCATCCTTGATTGCATCCGGGCTGCAATCTGTCGGGGCATAGGCGGAGATGACGAAAAGACACCGTTTCTCACGCCGATTTCTTCTCACTTTGATGGAACTTTCTAATCTAACAGCACATAACCGACTGTTAATGGGGATCCAATCGATTAGTGCTGCCTCAGCCCTAGCGCTTAGTGCGACACCAACGCCGGCAAGACCAGACGAAGATGCCACAGGGTCCCCGGATAAGCGCACGTGGAACAAGCTTTTCGAGGCGACAGATGGAGAGCGGATTTGTAGTACTTCACTAGAGTCTTGAATACGGGTCTCGGATAGACAACAAACATCAACATTAAGACCTTCCAAAGACATAGCCAGCCCTATCTGTTGTCCGATCTGCATTAGTATGCGAACGTTGAAGGAAGCCAGCTTGAACGGCGTACGTGGTTTCAGAAAGACTGCCTCAGTATTCATTATCGGTGGAAGCATTCACTTTCAACCAGACAGTGACTGGAGATCGTTTAGATAGGACAGATTTTCCACCAAGAGCGAGCTGCTGCATAAGTTGAAGAGTAAGGTTACACAAATTGGGGATAAAAGGGGGTGAATTAGCGATATGGTAAGTAATAATAATAATAATAATAATAATAATAATAATAATGTAAATTGTCTTGCTTATAATATGAGCAGGAATAGAATCGTCAGTAGAGTTCATCATTTCATTCATTTGTGTGTGGGCTGTGATACTGCCCGGGTGCCCAAACCGAGGCAGAGAGAGGAAGAAACGCATTCCAAACATCCTGATATTATTACTCAGTTCTAACAGAAAACTCTGCATTTTGTCAGCGTCTTCACCAAACAAGACTATGTCATCTGCGTATTCTAAGTCGATAAGTGGATCTCCTGGTGAGAGGTCAATTCTTGAAAATTCAGTTGAAGAGAGTATTATTTCCAGCAATAGGTCTATAATGATAAAGATAAAGCGTGTATACACCTACGCCACTGTGATCGATTCTGAGTCATGTCACTTAATCTCTGATAAGTGAGATAACAAAGAAAGAAAGACAAGTTTCGTTGAAATTCAAACTAATTATAATAGAGCTTAAAATCTTAGGGTATTCTTGAAATTCCAATATAAAGAATGTGATAATTTTCTCAACTACAAATATTTTGTCAGAGTAGTCTGTGTACGGACGGTTTGTTTCGAAATTGTACTTCATTGAGAATCGTGCAGATAGTATCCCTGCAATCAGATATAACAATAGATCTCACCGGTCCAATGTTTTCATTAATATAGGAGATTGATAGTCGTTCTGGCATTGCATTGTCTTTAAATTCTTACGTATCTTCACTGGAAACGTTTGATCCATGTACAAAGAGTAGTTTACTTAACTACCCCTTTTTCTCCATTAACTAGAGGGCTCAGTTCGCATGTGTATGCGACAAAATATGTAGAGATCTCGGTTGGGATCGAAAACCAAGTCGTGTTACAGTTCCAATTGGATCCACTTGATAGTTTACGTCGTATAGTACATTTTGATATTTTTTTCTTTCAAATTTACATGTACAGTATCCTGTATTTATTTAGCTATTTATATAATGATCTTTCTTCTATCCACCTCAATATTTAACTAGTGACCATTCAACAAACTCATCCATTGTGAATAATTCGCGTAAAAATGTCTGTCTAACAAATCCAACTGGAAATACAGATGTACCCGTACATTTACCACATGTTTCTGATATTATAGCCAAATTAAGAAAAACTGTACTTGGTCCTAATTGTCATATCACATTGTCTGGGCTATCACCTGCACATTTTCCTGCTGATCGATGTTTAGCTGGTCGAATTGTACGCAGTTTAGGCGGTATATTACATGCAAGCTTAAGACTACCTTCAATATGCAATCAATCAAATGTTGATGATGATAATAAGAATGGTGATAATACAACATCTATACCAGTTAACAAGTTGGAGCTAAAGTCCGAGTGAGTTCTCATTTTAGAAAAAAGTGTTTGCAACTAGTGAGCAATATACTACTGACTAGTTTTGGGTGGCATTTTAATGGCCAAAGTATATGACCTAAAATCAATGAGTAACAAGTTTGAATCCTATTTCATCAGTTTTCCATTATTTGATCTTTTGACCTGACACTTCAGTGTGACTCATATTTAGAACATGTGCTACGTATGCCTGAACGTTTCCCATTCTATGTCACTGTTCTGAATTCCATATAAGCAGTGAGAGTTAGTCAAACCAAAATATGGCTTTAGTTCATGAAGTCTTTGTGTGTTGGTCTGGGCTTTGTGAAAAGAAAAACTTCTTCGTTTGAGGTTCACCCACGCTCCGTTCCCAATCACCGCTATCGCCTGGGAGATTATTGAAGTCCTCTAGCAACACCATGAGGTTCAACAGTGTCTGTTCAGGGACACTGACGATAATTCCCTACTTTATTTCTCTTTGAAATTATCTCTTTATACTGTTTGGCCCATAGTCTTTTTAGCCTCCAAATGTACTACATTTTATCCATATTAAATAAATCACAATAGTTTCCATGTTCAATTTAATCAATTTTTTTATCTTTTCATTCCGTTAAAATGTCTTGAATATAAGTCTTATATACGTTTCAATATTATACCATTGGTCTATAGGTTGACAATCAATTACTGAACGAAGTAATCGCTTGAAGTCTTACACACTAACAAAACAGAAGTACATAGTTACTAATGTTTTGATGTCATTGTTTTTCTTTTTTTTTAAAGTAGCGATATAACTCGCCACCCATAAATACTCCGTTGATCGTGAGGTCCTATGGCAGTGTTTGTCAGTGAAAGGGGTACCAAAGAAGTACATCAACCTCATGAAGGCTCTCTACTCGAACACAACTGGTCGAGTTAGAGACTATGGCGAACTGTCATCAGAATTGGTTACCTCAAGTAGTGTTCGTCAGGGCTGTCCACTCTCCCCATTCTTGTTTAACTTTGTCGTTGATATGCTTTTAGAGATATCACTTTCATCATCTCAATCTCCTAGAGTTGAACTTTTACCGGGAGGCTCACTTGTTGACTTAGAATACGCCGACGACATAGTTTTATTCGGTGAAGACGCTGACAAAATGCAGAGTCTTCTGACCACTATAAGCAACAATGCAGGCATGTTCGGGATGCGATTCTCTCCCTCGAAGTGCAAAATGTTACTTTAGGATTGGGTTGCATCGACACCTGAACTAATGATAGGGAGTGAAGTAGTTGAGCGTGTTGACCGCTTCATTTTTAAAATAGCGATATAACTCGCCACCCATAAACACTTGGCGTTTCAACCAGATATTCAATTAATTAGTATTAGGTAATTTATTATCTTTTTTTTAAAGAAACGTGTTATTCCTTGCAAATATTTGAAAGCCTTACTTGTTTTCTATTTGATAAATTTGTCTTTAGATCTCATGGTATTGCTCATAGTGTTTCTACTCACTATACAACACATTTAATTGCTTGTCGTAGAGGAACCGAAAAAGTACATGCTGCATTAAAATATCTTACAATAAATGATAATCTTCAATTAAACAATAATTCATCGTCACATTCACTTCATCTTGTTTCACCGCAATGGTTATGGTCTTGTCATTATCATTGGGATCATGTATGTGAATTAAAATATCCATTAGATCGTGATTTTCATCCAAGTGATTTTGATCCAGATATTGAACCGATTCCAGGTACTATTCGATATGCAAAACGTATGCGACGACATTATTATCATCATCATCATTCCCATATTAATTCTTCTGATGGACTTCATCATCATCATTCTACACATAATGATAATCGTCCACGTCATCATCGCCACGGTCATAGTCGTCATCACCACCATCGTCATTCTCAACATCATGCTCATCTTCAAGATAGACATAATCATAAGCATTCACATCAACATCATAGATCATCTATGGAATTCGAACCTTCTTCTGATGTAAATGAAGACATGTGAGTTTTCAATATTCATTCCACGCAAAACGCGTGTATTTTCTATTTCGTTAAGTTTAACAGACTTTTATGAATGAATAGTAGTGACTTTATTATAGGTGGTGGTATGTTGTATTAGATCTACATACATATATCTATATAGTAGATTAAGTTAGTGAATCTTATAAGTTATGAAACTTGGTCTTTATCTATCTTCTTGTCATATATCGGTCATCTTCATGTGATGTTTACTGAATTCTTCAGTAGGCGATGTATACAACATTATGATCAAATTATATATACATAGACAAGAAAGAAGTTAAAAGTGTCAGCTATTAGATAACTATTCGTTAAGGACAGTTCCAACACAGATCGATTTCAGCTGAAAACTCATTGAAAACTTGAATGGTTTCGTAGCTCCGTGATTAAATTGTCAAACTTTCAGCTATTAAGTCTCACGTCTGAACTACAATTCATCTACTTCAGTTTGGATAAACCGTTAACTTTGTTACACTCCTGCTTCTCACGTCTTCCATTGACCTTCGGAATTTTTTACGATGCAGATATGGTCGATCTGGTTCTGTGTAGTATGGTCCGATGATACCCATGTAGCTTTGTGTGTACGTTTGTGTAGGAATATGGTGCCACCTATAACCATTGTGTTGAATGCACACAAATTTGTAAATCTGTCACCATTCTCGTTCCTTTCTCTCAGTCAGTCCGTGTCGTCCCATGATATCTTCATATCCGGTGTTGTCCACTCTGAATTTTGCGTTTAGGTCTCCTATCACGATGGTCAGGTCCTTTTTTGGACACTTCGCTATGATCGATTGTAGCCTCTCATGGAACTGATCTTTTACGTCGTCATTGCTATCATTGGTTGGTGCATGACAGTGTATAACATCCATTGTAATTCCCTCTATTTTGAATGGTTTTATTTATCTTGGGTCCTTGAGACTCCCATTGTATAAGTGCATTACATGGTTCTCTGGACAGTATCAGTACAACTCCTTGAGTCTGTGGAGTATTTTCTTCTTCGTGACACGAGTACAACAGCATCTCTCCCGTACCTAACTTTTGCCATCCAACATAAGTCCAATGGGTTTCGCTGATTCTGAAAACCGCCAAGTTGTATCTTCTCATCTCCGTTACATTTTGACTGGTCTTCCCGGTCTCCCACATTGTCCGGACGTTCCATGTACTTATAAAAATTGTTGCTCTGGTTGTTAGAAGTGGCATTGGCCTCGTGACTTCCGAAGGATCTCGGCTTTCATCATGAGGCGGCATAATTTTTCCTTCAACTCGAACGGCAGAGTTTAAATGATTTAATTTTTTTTCATTTTGGTCGGTGTTTTTTTTAGCAAGGTTGTTTTCTACGGGATGGGGTTGCCAACCTCATGCTCAACCCTCCTCCATTGTGTTGGCCTGGGACCAGTGGAGTTATGGTACAAGACACATGCTATTAAATTCATCACAATCTATGATAATTATTTTGGCTAACTTGACATTACAGTAACAAAATAGTGTGAGAAATAAACAACAGGTACACACAAAAATTCTTCACTGAAAACAATGACAACCTTAACAATAAAATAATAAAAAGGTTGATTTGATAGCCCCCAAATTCATAGAGTCGATAATAATGTTTAGCACTCAAGTTCAAAATGCCTGTTTCATTTTATTTACCACTTAGACTAGACGTATATGAACATCTTAGTGTTGATGTTTACATTGAAATTCACATTTAGTATCCATCATTTATCACTAGACTATTGAATCATTAAAACCACATAATCGGCTCCTTAATATTTATTTATTTTGTCTGCACTACTGATAAAATAAGTTGGAAGTTTTTAAATCCTAGCTGTAGTTGTTACTGACTTATCCTCAATAGTAAGTAGTTGGTTCATGTTTTCACTGCCCATTCGACTAATCCAAAGAAAATTAACACATAAACACATGATAGGAGACTTGTATTTTGTCGCATTTTAGAAAAATACATCAACAGATAAACAGTACTATGTAACATATTTGTGAATATTTTCATCAACTTTGTATATCATTCATAGTGTTAGATCTCTGGTTTGTTAATTGATGTCTATTGTTTACTGTACCACAGTCCTGCTTCCTTGGTAATAAACACTGAAGTATGAAACGAGTTCTACAGATAGTAACTTGTTTGAGTGGTCTTGAGTGTGTTAGTCTGAGGCATGTTGGCAGATGCAGACTACTTGGTTGGGGTTCGCGTGACTGTCGTAACCAATGGTTGTAGACTCTAGGTGACATGACTCAGAATCGATCACAATGGCGTAGGTGTATACACTCTTTATCTTCCTTTAAATCGTGAGATTAAAATTGCTTCATATCTATCTTTCTTCCTATACTATATCCTTATATACAACCTATCTTTTATATACTACCACCACCACTAAATTAACTACTTCTATGAATTCGGTGTTCATCTTGTTGTGCTAACGAGGTATGGCAACTTTAACCGATGCATATGTGTGTCTGGTCCTACGTTGTAGCTGACTGACTGATAGTAACTTGTTTAGAACAATTTTTTATTCACTTCTCTAGTAAGTTGTTTTATTGAAATGAAGTATAATTTTTTTCTAACAAACATTGTTCTTTTTTCTGCTATCATAATATTTAGTGAACAGAAAATACCTCGTCTAGATCCAAGTGTAGTCCGATCCGCTTTAGATTCGATTCGTACAGAACGAGAAAACGATCGAAAGCGTAAATTGAGAAGGAAATCAAAAAATAAAAGACATCACAAACGACACCGTCGAGATTCATCTCATCATGAAGACGCAAAAGAGAAGAATATTTCATTGATTGATAATCGTAAGAAATTAATTATATATGTTATATACATGGATAAATTTTTATTAGTATGTGTAGATTATGGAGATTATACAGTTAGCTAACATCCTGTTATTTTCACAGTCCAATTCATTTATGGTTTACACTTCCTATCAATAGACTTAGACCCATTCTGTGAATGCGAGAACCGATATGAGTAGAAATATTTAATTTGCGAACTGAATGATAACCTGTACAAATCATTGGTATTTATACATTCATCCTCTCTGAATTGAATAACGACATGTGAGCTTCGACCCTGACCAGTTGCATAATCATTTTTCTCTTCCTCGTTTTCAATTTCTGACCTGCTGTTTGACATTGAGATGGCATTTGGGTTCTAGCGCTTTCACAACCACGTGATGTATGTAGACTCGCTTAGTCTACCACATTATCACATTATAAACTGATTTCACCTAGATGACCGTGAAAATCAGTTGGCACTGGACAACTATTTCATCCTAGTTAGAGGATTCTTCGGCAATAATTATCTATATAGTAGTTTTATGGAAATCTTACAGAGTATAAAGATAAACGTTGAAACAAAATGATTACGTTTAGAATAAATCTAATTATTATGTTAGATTGTATTCGTGCAGCATATTATTCTCGTTGCTTCTTTTATGGTTTATGTGTATTTATTTTTATTTATTTAAACACATAAATATTGGTACAAAGGGGCACCAGATATATATGCGCCGCACAAATCTCATTTGATTTGTGTGAAAGCTGTGATACTGCTTCGGTACCCAGACCGAAGCAGGTGGTTTTCTTAGGGGGCCACGCCCGAAGCCTTTGACCTAAAAGTCTAACCCAAAAGGCAGTGGAGCATCGTAAGGAGATGCAGTCCCATGGTAGCCGGTGACCAACGATTGGTTCACACTCCTCCTTGTGTTCGCTCACGATCCTGAAGCCTAAGTGCACCACTGGTTTGGAATCAGGGTTTCCCAACTCCCCTAGATGAACTCTCCGTGTCCACCGACCCGGTTAAAGCACCGGACGTTCGCTTTTCGTCCTCTCACTTTCGTGAACAACACCCCCGTCACGAGAAGGCAGTGAGTAGGACTTCCCTTGGAGAGGCTATATACGCGTGGCCATGTGAGAGCATTTGGAGAGGGAGAGCGGACTCTCCCCATTCTCGGCCGTACCAGGGCATTTGGAGGCGGTTTATGTGTAAATACTGTAAATATTACATCAATGACTAAAGAGTAAGATTGTGTTTTGGATAACTTGAAATATTTACGACCGCGAAAGTGTATGAGTGTCGTAGATGTATTCGATTCACAGTTAGAATATCGATTGGAAGAACTCATTTTATTTCACACTGAAGTGAATAAACTTTGCGAAACGTACATTTCAAGGATTTTCAGCAAAACAACGAAGAATTTTACTTGGTCTAAATGTCAGTCAACAATTCCTCATGTTTATTGGCGTAAAGTTTGATAAAATAACCACACATCTTTTAGATGTGTTCAGAAAAAATCAGTTTTTCTTAATTAACTGTTCTTAGTCTCAATAATCCGTATAACTGATAGTCAGTCAGTCAGTTATAATCAATTTAGAACCTGGCATAAATGTACATTAGCCTAAGTTATCGTACTGTAACTTTAGCACCATGATATGAAATTAAAGAGATGATTATTAAAAGATTCGAAGTAGTACAGTATCCATAATAATAATAGAGAATATAGGAATGTGGTTCAAAATGATAATCTAAAGATGTGTTTAAAGAATACGTCGATCTGTAAATGTGTTTACTCTTCTTGCATGGCAGGTTACATTACCTTTAAAACATTATCCGATATGGCTGTTAAGAGGTGAACGCAAAATAATCATTAGCTCAATACAGAATCGCCCTGGCAACTCTCGGAACGTTGTTCCAAATGAATTCAACCATTTTTCATGGTTACTATTCAGTTGTTATTAAGGCCTTTACGTTTCCTATTTTTTCTTTATATATGTCAAGTGGACAATTGTGTCATACTTCTGATCCATAAATTATCTTCATCTCCGTATTTTTCTCCGACTTCTTGATCATTACCATACCTTCTTTAGACGTTCGATGTAATCTCGCTCTATTCTTCTATAGTCTTATATTTATCAAACAACCATAAACATGAATGTACAGCTTAAGTAAATGATTTAGTCGAAAAAGAAAATTTCCTTCGTTGGATTTTCTTTATTTTTATTCAAGAATATTGGAAATCAAGACTTAATTTACGATAAAAACTGAATGAGTCTACCTCACTATGCTCGATACTAAGCCATATCACTCAAAGTCTCCACTCATTAAACTCTGTTATCACACGAATTCCAACCAAATATTTTGATCAGACCAACAGTTAATGTCTTCAGGTATTGATGTAACGTTTCATTTTGACATCTATCTTTCTTCCAACCTACTTCTACACTAGCTAAAATTACACCTCGAAGTAGGCGGTGGTCAAGTGTATGTAATCCATAGTACAACTGATGATAGTAATAATGATAAGTATTTCGGAACATAATAGAAAAGTAAAAATTCAATTAGTATTGCTTGTTTGAATCTCCCCATCGATGTGTTAGGACTGCAACTGGTCATTCTCTTATTGGCATATGTGCATACTGTGCGTATTGCCTCGATATAGCCTTAGCTCACAAGCATGGTGAGCAAAGATGAATAGTGGCTAGCAGTGGAATCCAGTTTGACGCGCGTTTAGTCCTATTTGGGACTCGTCAGCTGGATGTACCTGCATCTCAGAGTTGATGTTCACTCTGGGACTCGAACCCAGTACCCTCGCTTCAAACGCCATCGTGCTATCCACTCGGCCACTGAGTCCTGATAGCCACTTGCTTGTGCAATGGGGCAAAGTTTAAATTCATTTAGTATTGTTTGTTTGAATCTTCCCATTGATGTGTTAGGACTGCAACTGGTCAGTCTCTAGAAAAGTGTCAAATAATGCCGTACTTAATCTTTTCTACCATCATTGATATTGTTAATACTTTGACTATTCTGACATTAGACTCGATAGTTTTATCTTACTGTATTGAAATAGTGTAGGAACTTGAACCTGTGTACATATGTTCCATGTTGTACATTGCTAACTATTGACGATGTCGTTTACCAAGAATTCTACTTTATTATTATTATTATTCTTTATTTATTTTTTTTTACGCATAATTTAGTAACTATAAATGATCAAGGTGGACTAATGTTTGGCAATGAAAGTTCTTCATCTTCTTCATCATCTCCATCATTGAAATCTGATTCCTCTATAGAATCAGATCTTGATCATCATGATGGACAACCAAATAATTCATCATTATCATCATCATCCATGGAACATTCCACAAAGCAAGAAACTATTATTTCAACAGAAAATTCAAAATTAGCATGTTTATTTGATGAATCATTATGTGATCATAGTGAAATTTGTCAAAATAAGAGTATCATCAATTGTGATCTATGTAAATCAAATTCATTATTATTATGTAATTCTGATAAGTTAATCATGAAAAGTCCAGCAGTAATTAATCCTTATGTGACAGAAATTAAAGATGAAGGAGATCAAGATTTCAATGAATATACAATTACAGGAAATCCCATAGAATTAAACGATGATAAAGAAGAGAGAGAGGGTACAAGAAACACAGAACAATTCAATGGGGACGATGAAGATGTTAATGTCGATGATGGTGAAGAGGATGAGCTTTCCGACTTAACCAATGAACAGATTGAAGGAGAAGAGGAAGAAGAAGAAGTTAAGGCTCAACTCAGTGACTTTTTGCCACCTCCAACGACTTTAGTATTAGCGGATAATCCTTTGATGCACTTACCTCCAGATGTAGGTCATTTTATTCAGGAAAACGTTTTCTATGACTCAATTTCATAGTTTTAACAGTGCAGAGTTATAGCTTGTACTTACCTTTGTTTAAATAGTTGCTTAATATCATGAATTGGTCAGTGTAGAAAAGATTTCCCATTATATTCCATATCGGTATTTTAAAGTTAATGTATTCTTTGAAAGGTCTAAAAGTCATAAATTCAATTTTCGACGGAATTCAAATGTACATGTTATGTCTTGATCAAGGTCGTCGCTAATTTGTCATGACCTTACAAATTAAACAAGGATGTAATTCGCGTGAATTATCCGCCAATAGAAATACGACTTCTCCGACCTTAACATTGTGACAATCAAGGACGTCCAATCAGTATGAGTAATCTCGCGTCCTTATTGGTCCTTAATCCGCCTAACCCGTCCACTTGAGTCCAGAACACCAATAGCAGTTGCTGTAATGCGAATCATTTATTTCAAACATACTCTGTTTATATATCAGACAGACAGACCACATCACACCATAAAATAGAAAATAATATTTGTACAAAACCAAGCCAAATGTGGCTGTAAGCGTGGGAGTCAATAATCAATAAACTGAGTATAACATAGGAACAGTAAATCATATAATAATAATCAATAGGTCAAACTGGAGCTTATAATAAGATGAATATAGAGATAGATAATCTAGTTACTGAATAGTTATACAATAAAAATAATAGTCCAATAATAGGTCCTGGGAGTTACCCGTACTTATGTCTTCGCTAGTATATAACAGTACACTAATGAAGAGTTTCACAATGAGATGACGATACAACTATTCAATACTGTCTAGTATTTTATAGCCATATAGGCTAAACTGATTCCACGATGTAAATTATAAATTTGGTAGATACGAATCATGTATACAATTCATATTATTCAAAATTATTGAATTGATGGCTTACTTATTTTATTGATTTAAACACATACATATTGGTACAAAGGGGCACCAGATACATATGCGCCACACAAAACAATGAGATGGGGAAGAGAAAGGGGGAAGATGCGTATATATAAAAGAAAAAATAGGATGGAAAAAAAGTGAAGAGTAATGATGGGGGGAACTGAAATGTACAACCAGAAGAGCTCTCTCAGTTAAGAAAACTATAACCACTCTTTATGAAGAAAGCAAAAGAAGGTTACAGCAGGATCGCCACTGGCTTCTATTCTGAGCCATATCTGATAACGTCTCTAGCCACTGTGTTGCACTATCTCTCGGACCCCAGCCAGGGAGCCGTGAAGGACCAACAGAAGCCAGCCCTTTACAGCTTTCTTTCATACCACGACACCATGTCATATACTGACCTCCTCTCATCTTTTTCCAACCAGTCCCAGAGTCGGCAAATAATGCACGACGTGGAAGTCTCTGGGACGACATTCGTAAAACATGTCCAAGCCACCGAAGTCGGTGTTTCAAGATGGTGACACCAATTGAATTGTCGTCTCTGCGCCCAAACACACGATGCCGAACCTCTGCATTACTAACATGGTGTTGCCACTGGATGTCGGCAGTCCTTCGGAGACAACGATGATCGAACACAGAGAGACGTCTAACATCCTCAACTCGGAGAGGCCAGGTTTCACAAGCATAGAGCGAAACTGCTCTCACCTACACGTTATAGAGCCGACCTTTTACAGCCAGACTAACATCACGAAGGCGCCAAAGATGGCCCAGATTGGCATAAGCCGCTCTGGCTTTCATTGTACGTGCATCGATCTCATCACTCATGCCACCACCAGCACTTATGTAGCTACCTAGATATACGAACTTCTCAACTACTTCAATCTGCTCATCATCCAGGGTGAGTACAGGATTAAAATCCTGCCAGTCTTGAACTGCCCTTACTGGTATCGTATCGTATGTTTATTATAAAGTCGAACTTCATTGAAAGCTGTTTAGTAAAAAATATATATGGCATATAGGTGAACTGGATCAACTTGCATTTCATGACTGAGTTGAATTGATTTGATAAAACAAAATTATTTGTTAATGAGTTAGCGAGATATAAGATAATAAAAGTGCTTTGACACCATTTTCGATTGATTTTCCAAGTTATGTTCTATAAAGTTCCTGGTGAACAAAATCTACTGGTTTGTGTATTATTATGTAAATGTTATATTGGGGGCTAAGAGTAGTAGTTAGTCTTTTTTGGGTTGGAGAATGCTGGTCGGCGGCCTATGCTCCATTGGGAGTAACAGGCGTAAGTAAGTAAGAGTAGTGGTTACAATATTTTCATTAATAATAGTTTTCCTTGAACTGTCTGTTATATGCATACATATATTATCGTTTTGATTTTCTTTTCACAAAATGTATATTATATAGGCAACTGGTAAAATGCTCGCTGAAATTGAAGATGCTGTTCTTGAAGAAGTAACTGAAAGGGCTACATCAATTCCTCGAGAAGCTGAAATCTATGATCCAGCTGTAGATAATTTTAACGATACTTCATCAACAGATTCTTCATCAGACAATCAAACATCTGTTATTGAATTAACTAAATTTCACAAATCTCATATTACAACTAATGAATTACCTAAAAATCCAATGGAATGTGATCGTAGAACATTAAATTGGCAGGTAGGTAATTGAAAGATTACTTAAATGTTGAATGAGAAGATCAAAAAAAAGAATTGTGCATAACATTAAAGGTAGCTAGACGAAACAGAAATCCTTGTTAAAACGTATCACTGATCATTCAAACTCATTCTTTTGATGATTTTATTATACAAATTATACAAATCCTTAAGTGTGCTAACTTATTGAGTGTTTAAGTCAACATAACTTGTATTCCATCATCATGTACCTCAACTTACATTGTATTCAGAAGGGGTATTGCGGAGATTTCAGTATTTTTCATAGTTGGAATCATGAGTCAATTGAATCTAGACCACCATGGAAAACCTGGAAGCACTGGACGGCCGTTTGTATTGTATTATTAAAAAAAATTTTATATAGAGTAGAATTTTATGATTTAATGAACGAATTTTCGATTGTTAAAACGTAGTAATATAGTACTAATCGCTAAAGTTGATCTGCAACTACTTACGATATAGTCAAGTGAAGGTTGATCACAACAAGATCAAATTATTGATCTCATCTCCAAGTTAAACTGATATCAGAAAATAAGATAACTTTTCATTAAGAATATGTTCTATTCTTTAACAAATAGCAAGCTTATATACAAAATATTGTCATAGTTGAAATCATGAGTCAATTGAAGCTCGACCATCATGGAAAACCTGGAAGCACTGGACGGCCGTTTTGTCCTATTAAGGGACTCCTCATCAGTGCTCATCCACAACCTTGCCTCGCGAGATTCTAGTCCAGGACCTACCAGTTTCGCTCCAGAGCACTTAACCGATAGACCACTGAGGCGGTCGGCATCCAACGGTGTTAATGTCTAACTTCAACCAATCCACGAAGTTTGAGCAACCGTTCACCAATAGTCTTCAGTGAGTTGTTATCTTATTTTTATTTATTTATTTAAACACATAAATATTGGTACAAAAAAGCACCAGATAAATATGCGCCTCACAAATCTCATTCGATTTGTGTGAGGGCTGTGATACTGCCCAGGTGCCCAAACCGAAGCAGGTGGTTTTCTTAGGGGGCCACAACCGGAGCCTTTGACCTAAAGGTCTGATCCATAAGGCGGTGGAGCATCGTGAGGAGATGCATTCCCATGGTAGCTGGTGACCAACAGTTGGTTAATACGCCATTTGTTCCTTCCGGATACTGGAGCCCATGTGGAGCATTGGTTTGGAATCAGGGTTTTCCAACTCCCCTAGGTGGATCCTCCACATCCACCAACCCGGTTAAAGCGCCGGACATTCGCTTTTCGTCCTCTCACTTTCGTAAACAACAATAATGCCAAGAGAAGGCAGTGAGTAGGACTTCCCTGACAGAGGCTATATATATGCGCGTGGCCATGAGAGAGCATTTGGAGAGGGAGAGCAGACTCTCTCATCTCTCAGCCGTACCAGGGCACTTGGAGGCACATAAATAGATATGACTAAAGTCATTTAAGAAATAAACTAGAGGACATGGAAACTATAGATTATTCACTTTCCAATGAAATTAATGTCTATCAGGTTTATTTATTGCTCCATCACATAAAAAACAACTAAGACATATAACTGATAAGATTCATAATATATTCTCTAAACATTTCCATCGATAGATAATAATAAACTTATCTAATTCTCAGAAGGGGGTTTTATGGAGATTGAGGAGTCCCACAATTGGACGAAACGGCCGTCCAGTGCTTCCAGGTTCTCCATGATGGTCTAACTTCAATTGACTCATGATCTCAATTATCTAATTTTGTTTTCTTCTTATCAAAGATGACTGTATATATAAACCATCTCAGCAATATTGTCGCTAATGACTTCATTACTCATGAACAATGTTCTTGAAGATAATTATGGTGAAATGTTTAAAGATTATTCAATCTTCTACAGCATTGATTTATCATAATTCTCTAGTTGGATAAATGAATTACATCTTTAAAAAAGCAAAAACAATCATAAGATATGAGTTTTATGGATTGTTTATTTACTATTCTCTGAAATTAAAATCTTACTGCAAGACTTCTTAAAGTTAATGATCTTGATATAAAATTTTCAGCTAGCATGTTTTTATAAGTTATCAGATTGGAGTTTTTTTTTCTTTTTTCAGTAGAAATAACATTTCTTCTTAAACTGTTATTATCTGATAGACCCCTAAATGCCCTGGTACAGCCGAGAATGGGGAGAGTCCGCTCTCCCTCTCCAAATGCTCTCACATGACCACGCGTATATAGCCTCTGTCAGGGAAGTCCTACTCACTGCCTTCTCTTGGCATTATTGTTGTTTACGAAATTGAGAGGATGAAAAGCGAATGTCCGGCGCTTTAACCGGGTTGGTGGACATGGAGGGTCCACCTAGGGGAGTTGGAAGACCCTGATTCTAAACCAATGGTGTACATGGGCTCCGGGAACCTGAAGGAACAAATATGTATGAATCAATCGTTGGTCACCAGCTACCATGGGAATGCATCTCCTCACGATGCTCCACCGCCTTATGGATCAGACCTTTAGGTCAAAGGCTCCGGTTGTGGTCCCCTAAGAAAACCACCTGCTTGTGTTTGGGCATGTGGGCAGTATCACAGTCCTCACACAAATGAAATGAGATTTGTGTGGCACATATATATCTGGTGCCCCTTTGTACCAACATTTATGTGTTTAAATAGATAAATAAACAATCTGATAGCTGTTTTATTCTATCTGGAATCCAGTTATATATGCCCTTTTTTACATCATAAAAAGTTCATACACAAATACCTTCTGATTTCGATAGTTTTTTAAGCTGATATAAATTTATGGCGAAAATCCACCTCAGATGGGTTTATTTTACTTTTCTATCTTATTTCTCATTCGATTCAGGTACAAAGGGAATTACTAGTACGTAGACGCCATCGTGCATCTCCTGTAGAAACTACAAAAATCGATCGCAAAATTCGTCGTTTAGATCAACGTTTCCGTAGAGAAAGTCGACGTCGACGTTCATGTGATGATTTAATATTTGAATCAATGAAATCAATTAACAGTGACAATGATAATTTCTTCAATGAATCAGATAGCGATTGTGATTCATACGATGCTGATTATCCAAAAGTAAAAAAAACGAATAAATAAGATTATTTTATTGTGAATAGCTTGAATTGCATACTCTATATCATTTGGTGTGCATTAAACATTGAAATGGTGAAGATTTTCTCAGCAGTTCAGGTAGATGCTTTAGATGTTGTTGAGTTTTGGAAGGTAGAAAGTCTAATTGCTAAGATTTCATTGTCATTCTGGGGCGGTCACTATTGTCTGACACCATACGTCTGTAAGCTACTCTTCATATACGACTTTACAATCCATTTCGTGGTAAAAGTTTTCAGTGATAATGATGATTTTCCCAGGTACTCCATAGTCTTGAAGAATATTCTATACAGTTCTCAAATTCACGCTGTTAAATGCTTTCTCATCATCAAAGAAGTTGATATACAATGGTGACTTCCGTCCATCTGATTGCTCAACAGTTATCTGGTTTGTCATGATTTGTTCGGTACGTGATCAATCCTTAATAAAACCAGTATTTTGATCCCGAAGTTGGGTGTTTCTTAATTACTTGTTCGGTTCAGCAACATCCTGTTGAAACTTTACCTGGTACTGACATTAGTGTGATTTCTCTTGAGTTGTCACACTCACTAAGATCTTCTTTCTTCGGTATCTTAATAAGCATCCCTTTTTTAGTCTGCTGGTACTCGCTATTCCTCCCAAATCGTTCTGAAGAGAAAGTAACATCCATGCAGTTATCCATATATCTAAATTCAGTTAATATATTGTCTGGACCCCATGTTTTCCATCCTTGTATCGTTCGATGGCCTTGCTGAATTTTCCAATTGTAGGTGTGGCACCATCTGTAAGGTGGTCTGCATATGTTGCTTCGATTTCCAGTTAGTCAGTGGGGCTATTCAAGGTGTTCTGCCCACCCGTTCCGTTGCTCTTGAACTTCAGTGATTGGCTTTCCTTCTTTGTTTCTGACTGGTCTATCTAGCTTATTATATTTCCCTCCCAGTTTTTTGGTCGTGGCATAGCTGTCTCATATTTCTATCTCGTCTAACTTGTTCTGCTGTAGTTATAGAGTCCTCTGCTCTTGTTCAGCTGTTTTTGATAACTGTCTTCATTCTTTTTTCTGCCCAGGCTGTCTACAAAAATCCGTTCGTTTTGTTGTTGCTATTGGGGTTATTGCTTCCTTAATACCTTTCTATTTGTCCTCTATTTTATTTTTATTATTTATTTAAACACATGAATATTGGTACAAAAAAGCACCAGATAAATATGCGCCTCACAAATCTCATTTGATTTGTGTGAGGGCTGTGATACCGCCCAGGTGCCCGAACTGAAGCAGGTGGTTTTCTTAGGGGGCCACACCCCGAGCCTTTGACCTAAAGGTCTGATCCACAAGGCAGTGGAGCATCGTGGGGAGATGCATTCCCATGGTAGCCGGTGACCAACAATATGTTCATACGCCATTCGTTCCATCAGGATCCTGGAGCCCATGTGCACCATTGGTTTGGAATCAGGGTTTCCCAACTCCCCTAGGTGGACCCTCCATGTCCACCAACCCGGTTAAAGCGCCGGACATTCGCTTTTCGTCCTCTCACTTTCGTAAACAACAATAATGCCAAGAGAAGGCAGTGAGTAGGACTTCCCTGACAGAGGCTATATATTCGCGTGGCCATGTGAGAGCATTTGGAGAGGGAGAGCAGACTCTCCCCACTCTCGGCCGTACCAGGGCATTTGGGGGCTATTTGTCCTCTATAGTGGTTTTAACTTCTTCTAGTGGATGTTGTAAGGCTTGAAACGTGTCACTGAGAGTTACCTTCGGTTTACTAACCTTGTTTACATCTCAAAAGAGGCTGCATTGAAAGTTTTGACTGCTGGTTGTCCAATCGTTCAATACTTCTCTAGCTTCAGCTTTAATGTGTCGACCATCAGGTGGCCATCTGAAGCTAACCTGAGTATTATATATCTGGTGATCCCAGCAGATGCGAGCAGTATTTCTAAGACATCTGTGGTCAAATGCTAGTAACTTACGAGTATCTTCTACTCCTAATGGCCACATTTCGCAGCCGTATACTATTTCTTTTAATTAATAGACGGATATCTCGTCTTCGCCATAGGTGACGTAAGTTGGCAAAAGCTAAACGAGCTTTTTGAATCCGTGCTGAGATTTCGTCAGACACCAACCCATTAGGTTTGATCAGACTTCCAAGATAAGTGAAGTTGTCGACGCGTTCGACTACTTCGCTCCCCATCCTTAGTTCAGGTGTTGACTCAGGCCAGTCTTGTAGTAACAATTTACATTTAGATGGGGAGAAACGCATCCCGAATATCCTTGCATTGTTACTCAATGGTACCAAAAGACTCTGCATTTTGTCAGCGTCTTCACCAAATAGGACTATGTCATCTGCGTATTCTAAGTCGCTTAGTGGACCTCCTGGAAGGATATATATATATATATATATATATATATATATATATATATATATATATAGAGAGAGAGAGAGAGAGAGAGGGAGAGAGAGAGTTGTAATTCTATTTAAGTTCTGCTGTAAGTACTCTCATACTCAAGCCTCTAAAGTTGTTTATAACAAAATATGTTGGTTCAAATAGTTTTAATTGTTTCCAGGTTTTCACACGAAGTTATGTACTTGACTACCAAGTTACATCATTAACTCTTTCGAAAACATTAAGACTTCAAGTCTTATTTGACAGAATGAGATATGACATTTCTGCCTGTAACATTTAGTCAAACTATATTAGTCTTCTAGTCGCTAGTGTATTTTTTTCTCTAATCAATCTTATATTTTCCAACATTTCCATTCCAATATAAATTCATTTTATAGAATAAAAGTATGTGTTCCTTTTTTAGGGTTGGGGCCCTGATGAACATGTTCACAAAGTTTCTAAACATCGCTTTTCAAGTCAGAAACGTTGGCTTATTGGCTCACATCATCATAAATTCAGTCGTTTATCTGTCTCTCCAGCAATACATTCTGATCCTGAACCAAATGTAAATTGGTGGATACAAGATACAGAAGATGTAGAAAATAAAGAATGGAACACTTGCCCAGAAGGTTATGATTATGCTGATGCTGAACGTACTCGAGAAATAATGTATGATTCTCGACGTGATAGATATGAATCATGTAAATATGAAAATAATATAGCTTATCAACAAAGAGGTCATGGTAATTTAACCCGATGTCTATTCGGTGCCGATGATAATCCAGAAGATATAAATCAATCTAGTGCAGATGATGAAGATGCGGAAGATGTAATAGGTCCAGTCTCTGATATATCAATTGGTGAAGATTCCGGTGAATTAGGTAATGATGAGGATGATGATGAAGAAGAGGAAGATGAAGATCTAACTGATGAACGATGGGATCCGTTAAGAGAGTTTATGTAGTAACTGTATTCATTATATTTAGTTATTGTTTATGATATTGTACATATATATCTATCTAATGTTTTCTTTATATTATCGATTTCTACTTTTAGAGTGTGTGTTTATAGAGCGTGATATTGATTATCTTGTTACACCTCAACCATTCTTTACTGATCATAATTATTTTTAAACACACAATTTTAATATTCTTTTTTAAAAAAATGACTATGAAAAGAAATGAGAGTAGAATTTGTCTTTCGTAATGTTTATATCACTTTGCAATGAATATGAATCAATGTGAAGATTTACAGTTGATCAAGTCTTACTTTAGTTATTTCTTTTTATACAATACTAAGAATTCTTCGAATCCACCGCAGATACGGGGAATAAGTTTCCGGACGTTTGAGTAGGTAATCGTAATGTGGTTTTCACGTTTGTTTGTGATTGATTCTCTGGGTTAATATGATTATTGTGGTCTAGTGACAATCACTTGCGAAATGAAATTATTGATGCAAAGCCCAAATGAAGTGATACCAGACGAAAAGAAACTGGTCATCATAGGGTCGTTATTATCTCAACAGTATGAAACAAGCAAAATATTTGATCAAGATAAGCGTAATCGGAAGTGACTGGTCAATGAAGTTAAGATTTGACTCACAGCCTTATCACCAGTCAACTAAGGTAAACATATAATGCGGAAAGAGATTCATTTAAAGTGAAAAGCGATGTCTTATTTGACGGATATCGCCAACTGAACAAGCCAATCCAAGATCATTTTGGCGATTAATAAGACTAAGCTACTTGAAGACCTGATCGGTTCTTAATTTTAAGTTCAGTCAGAATGTGATAGTATGACGTGAACAAATCCGATTGGTCAGCAATTACGAGTATTATCCTATAGAAAAATACCAGGTGATTACCGTTCGATTTATAATATGGTAACAAGACACATCGACATTATGCGCATTATATTTTGGTAAGACGTCGAAGACCTGAACCTTGGTTAATATTCGTCAGCAAAGAGTAAATGTAGACTTGTTGACGCTATCACTCTTCTACTGATCGCCTTCAATAGCCCTTAGAAAGTTGGGTTCCGCTCGACTAAACCATCCCAAGATTATTTCAAAAATATCACTTCAGTCAGTCAGCTACAACGTAGGACCAGGCACATTTATGCATCGGTCCAAGTTGCCATACCTCGTTAGCACAACAAGATCAACACCGGATTCATAGAATTAATTTAGTGGTGGTAGTATATAAAGAAAGGTTATATATAAGGATATAGTATAGGAAGGAAGAACGTTATGAAGCAATTTTAATCTCAAGGTTTAAGGGAAGATAAAGAGGGTATACACCCACGCCATTGTGGTCGATTCTGAGTCATGTCAGCTAGGGTCTCCAACCATTGGTTACGACAGTCACGCGAACCGCAACCAGGTAATCTGCATCTACCAACATGGCTCAGATTAGAAGTTAGTGACTTCAAACACTGATGCCACGTTTCGGTTTGACCGTCCCCAATTCTCTTCTAACCATTGCTAATACTAGTCAGCATTGCGCGTTGTGATAATCAGTCTACAGGCATACGTAACACGTGACCCAACCATCTCAGTCGATGAAGATTCATCACCTCATCAACTGATTTACCATCATTCCCTACTACTCTGTGTCTAACCTCACTATTACTTACCCGGTGATCCCAACAGATGCGAGCAATATTTCTAAGACATCTGTGGTCAAATACTAGTAACTTACGAGTATCTTCTACTCTTAACGTCCACGTTTCGCAGCCATAAAGTAGAACAGAATGAACTGCTGCGCAGTATACTCGTCCCTTAATTGACAGACGGATATCTCGTCTTCGCCATAGGTGACGTAAGTTGGCAAAAGTTAAACGAGCGTTTTGAATCCGTGCTGAGATTTCGTCAGACACCAACCCATTAGGTTTGATCAGATTTCCAAGATAAGTGAAGTTGTCGACGCGTTCGACTACTTCGCTCCCCATCCTTAGTTCAGGTGTTGACTCAGGCCAGTCCTGGAGTAACAATTTACATTTAGAGAGGAAGAAACGCATTCCATGCATTCTGATATTATTACTTAGTTCTAACAGAAGACTCTGCATTTTGTTAGCGTCTTCACCAAACAAGACTATGTCATCTGCGTATTCTAAGTCGCTTAGTGGACCCCCTGGTAGGAGGTCAATTTTTGAAAATTCAGTCGACGAGAGTGTTATTTACAGCAACAGGTCTATAACGAAGTTAAACAAAACTGAGATAGTGGACAGTCTTGTCGGACATCACTTGAGGTTGTAAAATCAGATGACAGTTCGCCATAAGCTCTCACTCGACTGATAGTGTTCGAGTAAAGAGCCTTCACAAGGTTTATGCACTTCTCAGGTACACATTTCAATGACAGACACTGCCAAAGAACCTCTCGGTCTACAGAGTCAAATGCTGCTTTCAAGTCAAGAAGAACTATCATTGTCGGACGCCGATAAGCGTGTCTGTGCTCTAAAACTTGACGAATGGTGAATATGTGGTCGATACAGCCACGACCAGGTCTGAAGCCAGCCTGATTTTCTCGTATTTGCAGTTCACGAGTCTTAGTTAGGCGCCCGATAATTATTGAGGCTAGTACTTTAGATGCTATGTTAGTCAGACTAATCCCTCTATGGTTATCGCAGGATGATTTTGGCCCCTTCTTATATATTGGGACAATGAGGGATTGTGACCAGTCAGATGGGATTACGTCCAACTCCCAGATTTTAGCCAGAATATTAGTCAACCTAATCGCTAAAATTGGACCACCATATTTAAAGACCTCTGGAGCCAATCCATCTGGACCAGCTGCTCTTCCTCGTTTCAGATTACTTATAGCCTTCTGAACTTCAAGTAGGGTCGAGAGGCCTACTTCAATGTTCCATTCAGGTTTTCTGGGAATAGTGGGTAGTTGTGCAGTAGCTGAAGGCCAGCTAAACTGTTCCTTAAAGTGTTCCGCCCATCGTTCTAAACGTTTGGGTTGAGAGCAGATAAGGGTTCCGTCTTTTTCCGAGATTGTCTCACTTACACTTGACTTCTTAATTCCAGTTTCTTTAATTAGTCTGAATAGTTGTCTGGTGTTGCCTACAGCCGCTGCCTTTTCCATCTCTTTTGCTTTCGTTGCCCACCACTGCTCACGATCGTTCCTTAGACTTTTAGTTAACCTAGATCTAATTTGTTTACGCTCTTTGTCGTGTTCAGAGCCTGATGGGATGATGTTAAGTCGGCTTACAATAAACTCTATCAGAGCCTCCAGAGAGGCTCATAAAGAGCCCAACCAATCAGCGATTAGTTAGAAGCTATGCTACTAAAATAACAAGGTCCTGATTGGCTGTTAACATACTGTTACTATGGGATCTCAAGGTCTTTTAATTACTATAAAACCCCTGTTTTTCTGTACATAATTGAACCTTGTAGTAAAGTGCTTCTCTGATGCTCGTGTCTTCTCTCTGGTCTTTCAAGTCGCTGAGTAGTGCTAGCCTGGGGTTATCCGAATAGCTAGGATCCGAATAAAGCGTTCATCTACGAGACATAACAGATGAGTTTACGCGAATCCATCAGTGAAATAGACTTAGAGGAAATCCACTGGATTTTTAGAGCCCTATGGTTTAAATAACTAATAGATGTTACTGCTGTTTCCACAGCTGTTCGTGTGTCTTTCCAAGCAGCATCTGGGTCAGTCTCGTTTACAGAACTGCCTAGATGTGAACTCAGTTGTTTCAGGAATTCGCATTTGGCTTTCTCGTCCTCCAGTTCAATCCTAATGGGTCTTCTTAGTGTACTTTTCCTGCGTCCATTGAGGCGCAGACAAATGCGTGCTCGTATTAAAGCATGATCAGAGTCTAAACGATTGTCTGAGCATAGTTGCAACAGACGATCGCCATTATCGGTTCATTGAGCCGGAATACTAAAATACCTACCTAAATGTCGTTCTGTTTGATTTAAGCTGCCTACCTGGGCATTAAAGTCACCCGCTACGAGTACTGTGTCTGAGCGTTTAGCTTTCTGAAGAAGTTTAGAGAGCTTTCTGTAAAAGTCATCTTTCACCTCATCATGGCTGCAGTCAGTGGGAGCGTAGGCAGAAACGACGAAAAGGCAACGACGTGTGTCCCTATCCTTCCGAGTTCTTACGGAGCCGTTTAGCCGGACAGCACACACGCGACTGTCAACGGGGATCCATTCTAGTAGTGCTTGTTCTGCCTTTGTACTAAGTGCTATGTCTACACCTGCAAGTCCTTGAGAACTGGTCATAGGGTCGCCAGATACCTATATGCGTGTTTCGGAGACACAGCATACATCGATGGCACGAGATTCTAAAATAAAATCCCGCCCGAGATAGGCGCTTTTGTTAGGCAACGTTGGGCCCGGTCAGTACTTACATGGGTGACCGGCTGGGAATATCGTGTGTCGCCGGCTTTTTTGCCGGCGACCATACCACGTTGACAGCACCGGTTCTCGTCCGATCACCGCAGTTAAAAAATATCCCTTAGCCTAAGTTATTAATTTCATGTCCGATAGCCCCCGTAACCACTGTTCAAACAAAAATACCCACTAACTCATAAGCATCGAAACACTTTCCAAATTAGGACTTCTTCCCTCAAAAAAAAAATACCGAGAAAAAACAAATAATTCTTTATTGTAAATCAAAGTGGAGTTTCGGAAAAAGAAACAAACAAAAAGGAACATTACATTTCTATTGTGCTTTCTTTCGAAATGAATATATATGATAAAAAGAATAATCATCAAAGAAGTAATTGTCATAGTAATAATACCAAACAAAATAAAGATCCATTCGTTGATTTTCATGCATATTATTATGTGGAATATGCATATATATATTTGTGAAGTGTCCAACTGTTTTATATATATATATATATATATATATATAACTTTTGAAATATAACGAACGGCGCCTGACAATACATACAATATTACCACAATAGTATAACATATACACATAAATTCATGTAAACAAAACATAAATATCCAAAGGGAGGAGAAGTGAAAACAAGGTCAAAATGAATATCGTAAGTAGTAATGATGAAAATGTATAACAATACTACACAAAGAAGAAGGTGAAGAAAAGAAATAAGTAAACAATCAGTTAGCTACAACATAGGACCAAGCATCGGTCCAAGTTGTTATACCTTGGAAATAACTAAACAGAATATGATCATTAAAATATAATCGAACTATTGTGACAGACAACATCAAAAGCAACACAAAGAACAGAAAGGAATCAACAACAAAAAAATATAACTATATTATCACTAAAGTAAACACATCATATGGCAATTGAAATCAGAAAAAAAACAAAAGTTAACTAAAAGAATGTCATTATTATCCATTAAAATTCATTGTATAAACTAATTTAGTTTGAGTATCTATATCACACTTAGTTTAACCTAACAATGAATTGCACTACTACTCAATAAGTAGTAGTAGTAGTATATATATACGCTGATTGATCAATAATAAGTAAACAATCATAGTATGATCATTATAATTATCATTGTATGAATTGAGCACACAAAACAACAAATTGGACGCCTAAATAAAAGTAATAATCATAATAATGGAATTAAAATTATAAAAGAAAAAGAAGTTAAATTTCATCCAATCAGTAGTATTAATAGTAGTAAGTCATGTAAACTTATTCAGTCTATACCTTTTTTAAAGTTAGCAACACAAAGAATAGTTACGTAATAAAATAAAATTAAAAGATATTCATCACAATATTATTAACAAGATACATACACATTACATACGCGTCCGAGCGAGCCCGAATAAGGGATCGTCACAGGCTTTAACACGCTAGGAAGTGCAATGGCGAGTCTTCACCTGGTGGCCAGGGCATTATTCATGATCACCCTGGTCCCGGCGCCGGGTATATATGTATATCGTTTTAAGTAGAACTATTCAAATGAACATCAAGTAAATAAAAGTAGTATAGGGAAGGTGAAACATTTGATTGCTCTCCTTGAAAAAAGAAATTATAATAATAATGCACATGTATGAAATGCATAGATAAATAGAATTTCACACTTGTTAAATGTATATATAGGTATATATATATATATATATCACTGTAAAACATTGAAGCTGATATACACAATATATATATTCATAATAAACAGTATATGCATATTAGTTTGAGTAGTTTATGTCTATTGCTCAATGTGAATGACGAAGGGAGGGAGAGAGAAGAAAGAAAAGTGGACGAAGGAGAAGAAGTGTACAACAACAAAGAATAAAAACACAATAAAAATAGTACATTAAAGGAAATTTTTTAAAAGAAAAGTAGAATCTTCATGGATCCTTTTCTCTTTCATAATCAATAATTAATTGATAACAAAAATTTAAAAATGAGCAAATTATACAGGACAATAATTATGAACGAGCAGTATTTTGTGTATGATGATGCTGTACATGTGGTGTATAGTAACCATTGCCAGTATTCATTGAATTGAAATTATCATTATGATCATCATTCCTAGTGTTATTATTATTATTAGTAGTATTACTATTACTACTAGTATTAGTAGTATTATTTGCATAGAATTCATAACTGGAGTTAGGATGTGTAGGTTGGTCAAACATAGATTTATTGTTATATATTTCATGCATACAAATATCACAGGTCCAATGGGCATCAGGGGAACGAGGTAATCGAGATGGGATACAATGTGTATGAAATACACGATCACATTCCCAACAAAAAACCATTCGATCCTATAATATATGAAAAGATAGAAATTCACTATATATATATATATAAACATTGGTACAAGTAGGCATCAAATACATATGCTGGAATACTACACGTGAGCTCAAGCCAAAACAAGTGGTTTTCTTAGGGAGCCACAACCCGAGGCTTTCCACAAGGTAGTGAAGCAACGGTTAGGAGGTGCAGTCCCATGGTAGCCGGTGGCCAATAATAGATTGATAAGTCATTTTCTTCATCGCGATCCCGGAGGCTATGTGCATCATTGGTTTGGAATCAGGGTTTTTCAGCTCCCACCAGATATCCGCCTTTTGTTCTCTCGATTTCGTAAACATCAAGCCTGGCAAGAAGGCAGTAAGTAGGACTTCCCTAGCACTGACTGTATGCGCGTAGCCATGTGACAGCATTTCGAGGAGAAAGACTCTCCCCACTCTCTCTCCACTGTAAGCCACTATCCATCTTTGCTTACAGTACTTGTGAAATAAGGCTATATTGAGGCAATACGCACATTATGCACATATGCCAATAAAAGACTGATTAATTGCAGTACTAAATATCAATGGGAAGATTTAAATAAAACAATACTAAGTGAATTTAAACTTAATCCCATTGCACAAGCAAGTGGCTATCAGTAATCAGTACCTCAATGGATAACAAGATGGCGTTTGAAGCGAAAGGTACTGGATTCGAGTCCCAGAGTGGACATCAACTCTGAGATGCAGGCACATCTAGCTGACGAATCCCAAATAGGACGAAACGCGCGTCCTGGATTCCACTGATAGCTACTACCCATCTTTGCTTACGATGATTGAAACACTCCGTTATAAAAAAACAGAAATTTGACTGACATTTAGGAAGAATTTAAAGTGGTAATATATACATAAACGAATACGAGGATACAGCATTCAGATAAAATACGTACCTCATGATCGTCTTGATCACATAACCAACATGTTTTACACTCAATACACTGCCATGGATAACGCATTGCAGCATCAATTATATGCGGAGGTAGACGTAGGCATGAGTAATGTGCACTATGTCCACATCGAGAACATTGTAACATACCTTCTGGATGACCAATACGTGCATTCATATTATCATCACCTAGACAGTAATCACATCTAGGTGTGGATGCTGTTGACGTAGATGAATTAATGGGTGGACGTGTAAGACCAAGTCGATCTGGACAGTGTTGTCTTTCATAACGTCGTTGTTGTGGACCTACATGACTGATTGTCGTTGGAGACTGCTGTTGTGGTGGCAACCGAGGAAAAGAAGTATGACTACTAGGAACACTTTGGGAACCATAGGACATTTGATTAAATATTGTATTCTGAGAATTCCAATTGTTTTGTGGAGATGATTGTAGCTGTTGTGACGACAGATAAGGATGGTGATGATGAGGATGGGAATAAGGAATATGTGAATGGATTTTATTACCAATCCCACTATTTCCCAGATGTGAAATCGGAGAATTGAATGATGATGATGATTGTAAAGTGTTTTGTCGTTGTACAGAATGAATATTTGTATGGGGTAAATTATTACTACTATTGACAGTAGTATTGTTATAGTTATTGTAATCAATCATTTGAAATCTTGACGATGAGGATGAATCATTAACGGCAATAACTGAATCTGTTGAATCCACAAATTTACCAGGTGTTGATGAAGATGATGAAGGCATAGAACACTGTGATAAACGTTCTGCACCACTAGTGTGATTATCCATGAAAGGTAACTTTTTCATTTCTACCGAGGTTAGTAAACTATTATTATTATCCTTATTATTATTATTAATCAATAATTCGCTATTATCATTATCGGACTCTATGGAATTGAAGTGATTAACATGAACTTTCTCTTGATATTTCAATGGAGCTGCTTGACTTGTGATTAAATCGATTAATTTTGGCTCTACAATTGATCTAGAGTCGATCGTTTTACCATCTAAACGATTGATATTATTATGACCACGTTTGTTATTTTGAGATGATGGTGAATATGGATTTGTAATTTCTTTATATCAGGAAGAATGGTGAAAATAGAAAAAAAGTATTATATTATTAAACATGAGAAATAGGGATGAAAATATTGATTATGGTGTACATATACTTTGTTTAATTTGCTTAAGAACATTAAAATTTTCTTTTGAATAGCCTATCTATATTACCGTAAAGTTATAAAATTAGAGGTTTCTTGTGAACCGCCTCCGAATGCCCTGGTACGGCCAAGAGTGGAGAGAGTTCGCTCTCCCTCTCCAAATGCTCTCACATGGCCACGCGTATATAGCCTTTGACAGGGAAGTCCTACTCACTACATTCTCGTGGCATTACTGTTGTTGACGAAAGTGAGAGGACGAAAAGTGAATGTCCGGCGCTTGAACCGGGTTGGTGGATGTGGAGTGTCCACATAGGGGAGTTGGAAAACCCTGATTCTAAACCAATGGTGTACATGGGCTCCAGCATCCTGAAGGAACAAATGGCGTGTGAACCAAATGTTGGTCACCGGCTACCATATCCTCACGACGCTCCACTGCCTTATGGATCAGACCTTTAGGTCAAAGGCTCCGGGTGCGAACCCCTAAGAAAACCACCTGCTTCGGTTTGGGCACCTGGGCAGTATTACAGCCCTCAAGGAAATCGAATGAGATTTGTGCGGCGCATATGTATCTGGTGCTTCCTTGTACCAATATTTGTGTTTAAATAAATAAAAATAAATTCTTGTGAACCGTATATGTCTCAAACTTTCTGTTTACTATATACGTGTGCTTCATCAAAAAGGTTTGTGTATAACCCATTTAAATCAACACTACATCCTTATATACAACCTTTCTTCTATATATTACCACTACTAAATTAACTACTTCTATTAATCCGGTGTTCATTTTGTTGTGCTAATGAGGTATGACAACTTGAAACGATGCATATGTGTGCCTGGTTCTACGGTGTAGCTGACCGACTAACTGACTAATTCAAATCAATGTATTATGCATGTTTAATTCTTTATTTGTTGTGCTGTCTGTTTATATCTTTCTAGCTCTCTTTTGTAAGGGACTTTATTCATGTTTCGCAAGTACAAGAAATTTGTATTTTGGACATATTGATAGATTTTTTTCTAGGCATAACTCTTCCCTGTATAACAAGATGTTAAAGAAAACCTATTATTGTCATACTCTTCTTCATAAATGAACATAATAGATATGCAGGTGTACATTGTTAAGTTTCGTTACAATTTTATTGCTGTGATTCTGATCGACAGTAACAGATATCATTGGTAAAACGGCAGTAAAAGTCAAAGTACTCGATAACGACAAAAAAAAATATTAAGGCTCTATCTATAATAGCTGGTACTTCTAAAACAAAACTAGAAGATGGACCAAAGAAGTAGTATTGAACAGAATAAAACACGTTCAACATCTCCATCAGTGCAAACATGTCATCAAATAAGCATAAAAATATTTGTCAATTAATCAAGTCAAAGTAAATACCATATGATTTCAAAAAAATACAGTAGTAATAAACATTCAACTTACTGCAGTATTGTGATGATAAGATACTGTTGGATCTGTCATCTTGTTCAGAAGAGATTTGATACTCGTTGACATAGGGGGAGTTCGCCAATTTATCACGTGATTTCGAAGAACCAGTCGAACCTTTTTCACAACAAAAGGAAACAAGAACAGTTGATAGTAAGAACAGTAATACCACGAATAAGAATCGTATGATACATTATCGGATACAGGTCATTCAATCAGTCATCTAAAACTTAGAACCAGGCACATATGCATCGGTCCAAGTTCCCATACCTCATTAGTACAACAAGATCAATACCAAATTCATAGAAGTACTTAATTCAATGGTACAAATATATAGGAGAAAGATTGTGTATAAGAATATAATAAAGGAAAAAAGAATTACATCGTATAAAGGAAGGTATAAAGCAATTTGAATTTCACAGTTTAAGGGAAGATAAAGAGGGTATACACCTGCGCCATTGTCATCGATTCTGAGCCATGTCACCCAGGCTCTCAAACCATTGGTTACGATTGTCAAGTAGTCTGCATCTACCAACATGGTTCAGACTAGAAATTAGTGACTTCAAACACTGATGCCAAGCAATAGGTCTATCATGAAGTTAAATAAAAATGTGGATAGTGGACAGCCTTGTCGGACACCACTTGAGGTTGTAAAATCAGATGACAGTTCGCCGTAAGCTATCACTCGACTGGTAGTGTACTCCTTTCAATGGCAGACATTGCCACAGAACCTCTCGACCTACAGAGTCAAATGCTGCTCCAAGGTCAAGAAAAACTATCATTGTCTGTGTTCTTAAATCTGACGAATGGTATGTGATCGATGCAGACACGACCAGGTCTAAATTCAGTCTGCTTTTCTCGTGTTTGCAGTTCCTAAGTCCTTGTAATGGGCCCGATATTTATCGAGACTATTTTCGACGCTATACAGGTCTACTTATTAATTATTGATGTACATTTGCACAGTGTGAAAGCTAGATAGCATTTTATTTTTATTTATTTAAACACATAAATATTGATACGAGGAAGCACCAGATAAATATGCGCCTCACAAATCTCATTTGATTTGTGTGAGGGCTGTGATACTGCCCAGGTGCCCGAACTGAAGCAGACGGTTTTCTTAGGGGACCACACCCCAAGTCTTTGACATAAAGATCTGATCCACAAGGCAGTGGAGCATCGTGGGGAGATGCAGTCCCATGGTAGCCGGTGATCAATGATTGATTCGTACGCCATTTGTTCCTTCAGGATACTGGAGCCAGCCCACGTGCACCATTGGTTTGGAATCAGGGTTTTCCAACTGCCGTAGGTGAACTTCCTGTGTCCACCAACCCGGTTAAAGCGCCGGACATTCACTTTTCGTCCTCTCAATTGCGTAAACAACACCCCTGCCACAAGAAGGCAGTGAATAGGACTTCCCTGGCAGAGGCTATATACGCGTGGCCATGTGAGAGTATTTGGAGAGGGAGAGCGAACTCTCTCCACTCTTGGCCGTACCAGGGCATTCGGAGGCGGTTATCATTAACCCATCCCCAAGAGACTAAACAACCATGAGTTTGCTCTTAGTCTAAAAGAAACAATAAAAACACTAATCACTCTAAAAAGAAGCGTTCATAATATGAATCTTTAGAAAATACCGCGATGAAATTTGGTACACAATACCAAAAAGTGTTAACATAAAAATGTAGTGTAATTATACGAAATCATCGAAAATCAAGTAAAACAAATCAATTTCCACGTACCTCGATGTCTTCTAGGTCGTCCACCACGAAGTCCTCCGCCAATACCTCTTTCTTCACCAACTGGTACAACAAGTCGTGATGCTGAAGCAGATATAGGATTTTGTGGTGTATAACCTGAATGTTGACTATGATAATGATAACGTAGTCCTGCAGTAGATCGATAGCGTGACGAGCATACTTCACATACAAAGAAAGTTACAGTTGTAGTAGCTGTTTGAGGACTAACAAATGTTTGCAAATCACCAACCACTCGTCCATTATTGGATTTATCAGTATTAGAAGCATCGACTATTCGCATCATATCACTAACATTGGATGTATTTACGGGACTATTATTAGTATTATTATTTGACTGATCGATATTACTGAAAACTGGGTTGACCATTGGACCAACTGTACTATTTATTGATGGAGTGTTATGAAAACTTTCCGAAGGCACTGACAAAGGATTATAACGATTCATTGTATCACTACAGTTCGACTGTCTAAATGTATTAGGACGACGACCAGATGAAAAAAATTGTGGACTAGGCTTGTGGAGCGCCTGGTTCGAACTATGACCTTGGGGAAGCGCGTTCGTCGAGCTTGTTCCAGATATCAGAAGTTACATAGCTTCACCCTCAGAGCAAGATTCTGAAGAGAAGAGAAAAAAAGAAAAAGAAACCGAGGAGATTGATGAAATGGACATATTAACTGTAGTTGATGATTGTGTTCCAACGTTTGACTGATTTACATTCATTAAATGAGACCAATTCGCTGGTGTAGCTGACGAACGAACAAATTTCGACTGAGATAATAAAGGTGAACTACGGTCAGAGTTGAATCGATTTTGTATTGAGGACTCATATATACCTGACAAAGATCTATCACTGTTTACTAACGAAGAATTAAGATGTAAAGAGTTTGATGAAGTCGACGGATAAGACGATGATGATGAAAATAAATTCGACGTATTCAACCGATCATTTAATGTATTACAATTTCCGAGTAATTTCCCTTCGTGTTTCTCATTTATTGTCGGCGTAATAGGAGTAGCGTTCAACTGGAAACCGGGTTCATTATCGACATCCCAAGAATCTTTTTTTTTCATACACATGTACACATAACACACAAACAAACATCGAAATAAATGTACGAACAATGTAAAAAGTAAAAATGTATCAAACACATTAGTATTATTAGAGTGGCATTTCGTTGAATAAAAATGTTATACAACAGAACACAACCAAACATAATAACTTCATGGACCTACTTCATTGTGTAACGCCATAATAGTGTATGGTGCAACAATTAAATATAAACAAAACAAATAATTTTATGAAAGAGAACACAACTACTTCATATTACAAAGTTGAAAGCATAAAAGGCCTCAATATTTAAACCGTATATAAATCGATGAAAACGTATACGCATTTCCATTATAAGCCAGATGTATTTTATTGGTAAAGCGGAACTAACTCTGAGCCAATGATAAATGGGCGACAGCTTCAAGGTCACTGTGCATTTTTTTAAAATTACGAACTGACACCAGCTATAATCCGAATATCCTAAAACGTATGCTATGAATCCTAGTCTTAATGTGATAAATAATTTATCAAGCTTCGCTGTCTTCTGATTGGCCAGATGAATAAAGATAACAGGGTCGCTTGGTGGATCACTAATTTTTTTCCTATATTATTTATAATAACACATATTGATAAAATGCACTTCAAACTATGATTGACCACTACTAGTTGATCATTGAGCTCCGACAAATTACTAAGCAATTATAGAAGGTTAATATATTGAAATCGAGGAAGAAAGTGCACGGGACAAAGATAAAACTTAGCAAGTTCACTTATCACTCCATTAGTATAATGATCTAGAGATAAAATCACATGATAGGTAGACAAACATTATAGGTGGTCTATTCAATAAAATACGTTTATAAACAGGTAATTAATTATAGTGATACAATAAGGTTCAGTCTGTAGATGAAAATTAAAGATTTTCTTTGTTTTGTTTAAATAAGAAACATATATCAACAATGTAAGCAAAGATGGATAGTGGTTACCAATGGAATCCAGTTTGATGTACGTTTCGTCCTATTTGGGACTCGTCAGCTGGATGTGCCTGCATCTCAGAGTTGATGTCCACTCTGGGACTCGAATCCAGTACCTTTCGCTTCAAACGCCATCTTGTTATCCACTCAGCTACTGAGTCCTGATAGCCACTTGCTTGTGCCACTGCTAGCCACCATCCATCTTTGCTTATAATGCTTGTGAATTAAGACTATATCGAGGCAATACGCACAGTATGCACATATGCCAATTATAGACTGATCAGTTGCAGCCCTAAACATCAATGGGATGATTGAAACAAACATTACTAAATGAATTTATACATCAACAATGTTTTGAGATTAAAATTTAAAAAAGAAAATTCATGACTAGCATACTACTACAAGTAGATACAGAAAGAACTGGGGTATGTTACTGTAATTTTTATTTGCAAAATAGCTATGATACCGTTTGCATGCTCGAATCGAAATAAATAATTTCTTCACGTGTTTATCTAGAAGCCTCAGACCTACGATCTAATTGACAACCCATTAAAGAAATGAACTTTTGTCATATCAAGTAGCAATGTCGTAGGCCCATAGATTATTCGTCCCTTTAGTAACCTTAAATTCATGTGTACTATTAGCATGAAATTAAGGTTTTATAATACCTTCTTCTAAATGAACATCCTGTATTCATCATGATAGCGTGATGTATATATTACGACTGTTATCTTTTGCGTGAAACACTATCTTATTTTAGTGAAAAGAGTGGGTGAATATTTTGATAAACAGATTTTATCAAATGTATTCTCAGGCGCGCGCACACACACACATGAAAATAATGAAAAAAGTAAAGATAAAAACAGATAATCGAATTACCGTTGCATTCGTTTAGCTTTTCTCTACCAATTCCATAACGTTGAAGCCCTTTCCAACTATCACTCATATGTCTAGTGCCAAGACGAGAAATAGCCCGACTACCACGACGTCCAACAGAAGGACTAGATTTCGTATAGGTATAAGATGGATCATCCAAGCGTGAATCGTTTGCCTGGGATAATTGATAAAAATGTATACAGACGGTTTGGACATTGAAGTGAAAGAATTAAAAATGCGAACTACGTAATATTTTTTCGCTACTATATTGTAAGGTTGCTGAAATATCGACAGTACTTTCATCTAAGTGGTTTGAATAATTGAGTTCATACACTACGTAGAACATTTAGCAAAGGAGTCATGCTACAAATTTAATCTTCAAAATGTTCATATTATTCGAATAAATGGTGTTTTTGATTTGTCGAGCCTCGATGTACTGGGGTTATAATTGCTTAAGCTTA
This sequence comes from Schistosoma mansoni, assembly GCF_000237925.1. Lineage (NCBI taxonomy): Eukaryota > Metazoa > Platyhelminthes > Trematoda > Strigeidida > Schistosomatidae > Schistosoma > Schistosoma mansoni. The sequence continues at coordinate 56,962,464 of NC_031502.1, forward strand.
AATAACTTGGTAAGTTACTACTTAAGCTTACCATGATTTGTAAGCAGAATTATTTGACTTTTAGCAACAAAGCTTCCAATTTATTGTTTGCTTTTTTTCTCTGTATAGTTGTGTTCATCAAACGTCGCAAAACGTGAACTAGAGACTGAATCCGATAATAGAACAAAACATGATATTAATGATAGTAAATAATTCATATTGAGATAGTTATTGAGATGATACAAATAACGTGTACGAACCCCTGAATATAGGTTTGTTACAGAGGTTGGGAAAAAGCCAGTTCTCATATGATTAGATAAGATTTGAGTAGTTTGAATGTCAGTAGAGATCATTTAATGGAGTCGACAATGATACACACTCAATAGTGAATTAACAGCTAATAAATGGTTAGAAAAAGAATTCAGTTATCAAGTAGTCAAATATCAGTAGATTGAAATCATAAGTACTTTAGTAAAGTCAAAGTTTCGTAAAAAATTAGGAAATGTTACAAATAGTGATTCATCATTGAAAAACCACTCACTCGAAGTCGACCTGAAAATGGACGGCCAAGGTGACGTTTCGTAAATCTTCTACCTCCTAAACGACTACTCAGTGCAGGAAAATTTTGGGAAGAACGGTTAACTTTCTGATTGACCATTTTTCGATTATATTTTGTCATTTTCAGTGAACACATAGATCGTGTTTTGCCTCTTCTTCCGTTGCCACTCATAACGAAACCATTATTACCTCCACCAGAACTGTTATTACCACTTCCTCCCGTCCTGCGTCGTCGTCCAGTAAACCAATCTGCATCACCGCCACCGTCATCATCATCATCTATCTCTTCCCCTATCTCTCCATCAAAATCCTCTGCATCATAGTCCCGGTTTTGATTATCATCATCTTCAGAGACATTATCTAAATCGTAGGTTTTAGTATAATCTGATTTATTTAACATTATATGATTATTATTGCTATGCTGTGTTTCATGAGTACCATCTTGTAAATCGGATAAATTGACATTATCGGAATTTGTCCTATGATTTTTGTTTATACGTTTAGTCATTGTCAACATTCCATCAAATGATTGTGTACTATCATCACCACCACCACTGATGCCACCGAAAAAGCCTGGAGTATTCGACGCCGATCCTCCAACTCGACCATTTAAGAAGCATACACTATCCTGACTTCGATCACTAACAATATAATCGTGCTCTTCATCATCGTGTAACATGGATGTTATTATCGCTGGGTTGATTATTGCATCACGAGAATAATCACCATGATTGTCATAAAGTATTTTTCGTTGGAACGAATTTGAGTGGACATTAGAATTGTTTGTTCCAACAAAACCTGAGTGCTGTAATCGGTTAGTTGAGTTATTATTATTATTATTATTATTATTATTATTATTATTAGCATTTGTATGACTGACAGACACTCGAGGATTCAGAGCATCCAAGTAGTTAGCTAAACTTGATGGTATTGAGAGACCGGATATAGCATAAGCTTTTCTTGTAACAACAGGAACTAAGCAAGTTGGAAGAAAATAGAAATAAATTGTATGACACTAAATGGTGTTATATAATTACATATAGGTATATAGATACACTAGTAGTTATAATACTCAAATTTTTGAGGCCCACATCAAATACTTGCATTAAGGCATCCGAGTAGCAGCGAACTAACTGTCAAACCCAAGTCTCTGAACGTGTTAAAAAGAACTCATGTTATTTCCATGATGATGCCAGTGAGACAAGAAAATACAAGTGTACTCGTTTTATTTATCATCTTAAGAATCGACTCCTTCAGGTTTCAGAATAGCATTTAAATATGTGTTGAGAATATGGTAAAAAAGACAGAGTAAAAATGTTTGTATGGCGGAATACTGGATTTTATGATCCAGAGAAAGATAAGTAGTGAGTGCTTCGGTTTTGGCATTCGGACAGTATCCCAGCCCTTACACAAATACAATGATTTATGTGGCGCATATCTATTTGGTACCTTCCTGTACTAATGTTTATGTGTTTAAATAAATAAAATAAATAAGTGAATGTATCCGCGTCAATTAAGACGATTATGAGCCATGTTTCGAAATGTCGCCAGCTACTGATCGTAACTATTGTAGAACTTAAAACCATATTGTTCGCACTTATCAGCATGACTCAAAATAACAGTCGATGAATTCATACGGCCGCCTCTATCTATTTTCTAACCTAATTCTATACTAGTGAATATCGCCTATCGAGATCATCCAACAACCGTGAAAATAAATGCTCATACTATGCACTTTAAAAAAAGCAACAATGGTACAACAATGAACCCAGTGTATTCTTCAAATTTTACTTGTTCATTTACTCTATTTAAATGATTGAAAAACAGTACTTAAAGTCAATCAATCAGTAATTAGAACGCAACCGAGAACCTGATAACTACATACATCGATTTAAGTTGTCATAGCCAATTGGCGCAGAGTAATGAAATTGTTATGCTGAAACCCAGAATAGTTGAGACAGTGAAAATATGAGTGGTAATAAAAAAGATTATGCTTCGAAGATACAATTCAAGAAAACATAAGTCAGTGGAGAAAAAAAAAGAAAGAGGGGTTCAGAAATTTAAAATTTAAGAGAAGACTGAGTGCTTAAAGATATTTTAGCGCCTGTGTTCATATCAATACGTTTCAGTACATATATTAACACAATTATAAACGCGATCGCAAGTGTAAATTAATCAAGAGAAGCGAAGATTATAGACTACAGTTTAAACTATATCTTTAGTTACATATTTAGAAGTAAGCACAAAACTAAATCAAGCATCTTATTCAGCAAACGTTTAGACCACGAAAAAGTTTACACTGTGACTTAAATCCAGTATGTATCGTTTCAAAAGTTAACGCGTTGTTTACCGATTTACTGTGCCCAGACAACCATAAACTTGTTCAACTGACTGGTATTCATAAACATCTGAAAGTTCCCGTTGTTGACATTTAGAGTTGAGTCCGACAAATCTCTATTGCCAAGTAATAATATCATATTTGTTGATTGATATTAAACACAACCAGCCAACGACTTAATACATCAAATTTGCTTCAAAACAATAATAGACCATTCAAATGATTTTTCATGAGATTTATCCAGTAAACAGCAATAATAGTAAGATTTACCTAAGTCAGACGAGACTCCCAGGGCTTTCAATCCATTCTGTAACGTACACCAAAGTTTTTGATTAGCAGTCTTACGCTTCTTATGGGGTGACTGATAGTCCAAATGCCAACGATAACGAGGAAAACGTAAGTAAACATGGGGATCTTTAGATGGTGATTCTGTAAATAAATCAATTAGAATAAAACGATGAATATCTATTTACGAAGAAAGTATGTTAAAAGGAATACCTAAGTCTACACAGTATGTTCAATAAACAGGCGAATTGAGATTATGAGAAGTTTATTGAACAAGATTCCAGGGTACGTCAATCGTATCCCCTTTAAAATACTGAACATTTTTGGTAATACATGTGTTTTGAGCCAGTTTCCATTGTTCAAAACAGACTTGAAAGTCCTCAGGAGTCAAATGTATTAACTCTGTTGTCAACTGTAAATTTCTAATGAAATTTAGGAAGAATAATCAAGAAATACAAATGATCACTGTATACGAACATGAGACAATAAAGAGAATAGACCTTTTTAAGTGGATCAAGGCATTTCAGTGAGGACTGGAATGATAAGTCAGTCAGTCACAATATAGAACTTCGTAAGTACGTCAGTCAGTCAGCTACAACGTAGGACCAGGCACATATATACATCGGTCCAAGTTGCCATACCTCGTTAGCACAACAAGATCAACACCGGATTCATAGAAGTAATTAATTTAGTGGTGGTAGTATATAAAGAAAGGTTGTATATAAGGATATAGTACAGGAAGGAAGAGAGATATGAAGCAATTTTAATTGTAAGGTTTAAGGGAAGATAAAGAGTGTATACACCTACGCCATTGTGATCGATTCTGAGCCATGTCACCTAGAGTCTTCAACCATTGGTTACAATAGTCATGCGGACCCCAACCAAGTAGTCTGCATCTGCCAACATGGTTCAGACTAGAAGTTAGTGACTTCAAACACTGATGCCACGTTTTGGTTTGATCGCCCCTAACTCTTTTCCATTAAATAGTAACCAAAGTTCTGTAAACAAATGATGGTATTTAATTCATTTAGTTAAATCGCTCAACTTTCATTCATTGAATCTCAGATTCAAGCTTTACTTTATCTACTTCATTCTTGGATACCTAGATAATATAAAATGAATGACTCGTAGTTTATCATAGAAGTTTTCGTCGGTTTACTAAATCCAGAGATGTTCGATATCAATTCAAATTGTTACAGAATTTTGACTATATTATCTTGTCAAGTCAGAGGTTATATATTAAAGTGGTTGCCCCCAAATGCCCTGGTACGGCCGAGAGTGGGAAGAGTACGCTCTCCCTCTCCAAATGCTCTCACATGGCCAGCGAACATATAGCCTCTGACAGGGAAGTCCTATTCACTGCCTTCTCGTGGCAGGGGTGTTGTTTACGAAATTGAGAGGACGAAAAGCGAATGTCCGGCGCTTTAACCGGGTTGGTGGACACGGAAAGTCCACCTAGGAGAGTTGGAAAACCCTGATTCCAAACCAATGGTGCACGTGGGCTGGTTCCAGTATCCTAAGGGAACAAATGGCGTACGAATCAATCGTTGATCACCGGCTACCATGGGACTGCATCTCCTCACGATGCTCCACTGCCTTGTGGATCAGACCTTCAGGTCAAAGGATCTGGGTGTGGCCCCCTAAGAAAACCGTCTGTTTCAGTTCGGGCACCTGGGCAGTATCTCAGCCCTCAAGCAAATCGAATGAGATTTGTATGGCGCATATGTATCTGGTGCCCATTTGTACCAATATTTATGTGTTTAAATAAAATAAATAAATAAAATATTATCTTGTCAAGTCAGAGGTTATATATTAAAGTGGTTGGTTTTAACATTCTAGCCATCCATAATTAAGTGTTAAGATCGTTGAACATATTATACTTTTCATAGTTTTACTTACTATTCTTTTTTCATATTTATGACTATGCATCATCTTGATGTAAATTTATGACTTATTCATTAAGAAATTGGACTTTTAACCAAATGAGTTTTGTTTGAATTAGTTGAATCAGTGGTCTATTGAAATCTTTGAGCGTCTGCAGCCACGATGATTGGCATGGATGGATAGTAGTGTGTCAATAATAGTTCCGAGCTAATGATTGTTTTCAGCTTACAAAAGGCAGTTCCATACTCTTTTGTCCAGTTACAACTAGTATTCTTACTCAGAAGATAATTCAGTGGGGCGCGGACGCAACGAAAATCTCCCACCAGACAGCCTGTTAGACATCTTTAATGCGCCCGTAGTCCCAACACAGGAAGAAGCACAACGACAAGTCGATCTACGATCCAGAAGGTGATCACTACGCCAACGGCGACAGACTGTCAGGATGCAAGTGGACCCCAAGAATGCTCGTTATTAAAAGGGGAGGTTTTGGGGATGTCAGATCCCCAGAACTCCCTTGGTGAATCACTTACTTTTGCTATTTTATTATGAAAATTTGAATTTCTTTGTTTTCGCGCCAAAATCGCTCTTTTAACCTTCATGTCGTATTTTCCACTTGGAAAACTCTTAAACGCTATTGGTCCGTTATATCTTTTAGTATGCTATTTTGTAACGCTTCCCAAGGACAATTTTATGCTGTATATATATATATACGTTTGATTTGTATCAGTTGTGCTTCCGGTCGCTTACGGAATATATCTTCCCAACTTCCAACCTGGGCTTCTCACTCTAGTCAGCGGGTCTGGGAAGCGTCAGAATAAATAACTTATTGGTCTTTGGTCACAAGTCTTTGTTCCATTCGCAAACTAGGTGAACTCTTAATTGCTTCAACATAACAAAACCATTCGAAAATACCTAAACTTACCTGTAATTTGAGAGTAGGATGAAGTCGATGGACTTCACGATTACCATCGGGTAAACGGAAAAGTAATTCAATAACCGCTTCACCAGGTGCTGGAGTAGGTAATTCAGTTAAAATATCTGATTTCAAATCATTATTAGATGTTGATTCATTTAACTTTTCTGGTGGTCTTAACGGTCTTCTTGCTGTAATAAATGCTGTAGTCGATGAAACAAATGATGAACTACTGGGCTTTTTAGGATAGTTAACTACAATGCAATCATCATCTTCATATGTATTATGGCTGAGTTGCTCTTTATCTTGTTTATGATCACGTTGTTGTTGGTCAATACCAGTGTCTGAACGTTTATTGCCATTCATATATTCCTCATCATCATCATCGTCATCATCATCATCATCATCTGTGAGAACTATCTCATCCTCATTATTGGACTGGGTAAAAAATAAAAAAGTAAATAAAAGCGATTGCAATAATTTCAGTTAAAAAGATGACTACTACGAATGATCATTGAATGAACCAGGTATGAATATGTTAAATAACAATATTGGAATAGTGGAAATTGGACTGATGGAGTGTTGTATTTTCGGGGCTGAAAAGTTTAATAATTATGAACCTTTCATTCATCTTTTCAAATAAAAACATCATTGGTATACATACTTCAAGAAAAGACGTAATCTACTAAAATGCTTTCTCACAAGTCAGCAATAAATTGTTCCAAGCCGATGGAATCACACTGATTTCTTCGTAGATAAATGATTTGCCATCAGTAATTCTCATTCCTTCCTTCTTTCTTCTGAAGTATAGACTGATGATGTTAATATATATATATATATATATATATATATATATATATATATATATATATATAAAGACAATGGTGAGAGCGACGGTTTACATTCTATAGTTTGAATCACATGCCAACCTTAGACAACTAAAAGAAACCAAGAGGCGTCAGAGACAAGCTTGTTTCTTGTATAGAACTCTTTAGCAGTGGGAAATTCACATGTTATCCATTGAACAGTCTAAAAGTTAAGTGTATGTCCTAAGATCTAAAGGTCATGGGGTTCGGATTCTCGGCAAGGTTGTGAATGTGTACTATTAAAAACTTTCATACCGCAACAAACCAGTTGTTCAGTGTTTATCACATTCTAATGGTTTTCTAAGATCAGTTTATGATATAAACCATAAAACTCAACAATCTCAACTAGACTCTCTTCACCAGTTGAAATCTTACTACGTATAAACAAGTTAATATACGTAATTTTTGCCAAAAAATATCATCCAAGGGTACAATTCCATAAATTGAAAATAAAATTAGACATATTAGTTTATCTACTCTACATTTCAACTCAGTTAAGTAGACAAACATGGATATCTCTATTTAGTTTGCTTATTTCAATGTTCTTACATGTGCGATAGTCATTTTCAGTAGGCTGTTAGTTGTGTTTTGAAAACCATTGGACATTGATTCGGTGGACAAATAACCGTGCTGTCTTTTACCCTTATACACAACGGAAACCTAAAAGATTTATTTTTCGGGGGGGGAGTGTAAAATCCAAGCAAGAAGTAGCGTCTAACGAATGAAAACGATAAACCAAAACAGAAGAAAACCTTCGTAAAGTACAAACGAAAGTCGAACTGAAACATCTAAAGTGTAGAGAAGGAGATAAAGAAGAAAGATGACATCAAATTTATAGAATATAAATCATGAATAAAATAGTTTATTATAAATCAATTGATTTGTATATACTTTGTTATGTCTTGTTACTAGGGTTGAGTATGGAATACGATGTTACGGATCTAGGAACGAGGATGACTGAGCTACTCTAATACGTTCGGTTCTCTTTGGAACTGACAACAACCAACTATAAGCAACACATCAAACATCGACAGCTTACACATGAAGAAGACGGGATTGCATGTAACTTGATATTTGTGGTAGAACAAGCAACTCAAGCGAAACTGGTGCAAAAGGTGTTACTATGTAGTGCCGCGATTCATTAATCGTTTACTTCGATAACCGTTATGATTCTAATCTTAACGGCGCGTAAAATCAGAAGACAAAGGATAGCAGCAACTACAGTTTATTGTCGAATAACTCAGGTTAGAAAGTTAACAACACCTGAGCGAATATCAACGAGCGAGTGAACAGGCGAATAAGCGAAGGAAGCAAACGAGGAGCAAGCGAGCGAATAGCAAGCAATTACATAGGCAATTTATAGTCAAATTTGATAAGGGCACAGCAAACCAAAACAAAGGCTCATAATAATATTTGCGTGCGTACACATATGAGGAGGAGTATGAGTCATCGAATGATATTTAAGCAGTCAACATTTCGGATAGAGTGTCATGTGCTCTAGTGGTATAGCAGTGCAAAGAATATGCAAATTGTCACTATCCCAAATAACGATGTCTGTTAAGTAAGTTAATAAAAAGGGCTTAACCAAAATTGGCTATAATCGAAATTGATTGTAGGATGGTTGCTATAACTATAATAGCAGAATATAATCTCCAAGTATGTATCAATTTAGCCAACTAAAAAAAAGATGACAACCAATCAGAGGGAAAAGATTATGTGGAAAATCGAATTGGTAGAAAGTGTGTGAGAGTGGTTATCGATCATGAAGATATTTTAGCCTATCTAATAAAATTCGACTTTTCTTGCGACTACCTTAGAATGTTTCTAATTAAAAAAATATAATAGTAATTCGAATGAAATATAACGTTGAGAGGAAGGGAAAACAACAATATTAAATAAAGTTTACGCTTGAAATATTACGTATATACAAACATTGACTGTTTAGTTTGCCCCTAAATGCCCTGGTACGGCCGAGAGTGAAAAGAGTACGCTCTCCTTCACCAAATGCTTTAATATGGCCACGCGTATATAGTCTCTGACAGGGAAGTCCTATTCACTGCCTTCTCGTGGCACTACTGTTGTTTGCGAAATTGAGAGGACGAAAAGCGAATGTCCGGCGCTTTAACCGGGTTGGTGGACACGGAAAGTCCACCTAGGGGAGTTGCAAAATCCTGATTCCAAACCAATGGTGCACGTGGGCTGGCTCCAGTATCCTAAGGGAACAAATGGCGTACGAATCAATCGTTGATCACCGGCTACCATGAGACTGCATCTCCTCACGATGCTCCACTGCCTTGTGGATCAGACCTTCAGGTCAAAGGATCTGGGTGTGGCCCCCTAAGAAAACCGTCTGTTTCAGTTTGGGCACCTGGCCAGTAACACAGCCCTCACACAAATCTCATTTGATTTGTGTGGCGCATATGTACCTGGTGCCCCTTTGTACCAATATTTATGTGTCCAAATAATAACTGTTTAGTTTACATTTATATGTTTTAAGAGGAAATGAGATCTTCCATATTTGAATACTACAATTACTAACAAATGTACACATGAGCTACTACTAATACCGTGGTGTATGCTACTTATGTTGACAGATATCAGTAATATAAAACAACACCAATCAGAAGTGAAATGCCTGACAGAAGAAGATTGATAAGATCAAATTAGAGAAAACAGCAGTGTAAACAGAGAATAATTGTAATAACAACAGAATTGAAAGAACCATGAAATATAATAAATATATTTTTGTTATATCCCAATGAGTGCAAATAATGCATTTAATGTATAGTTTTCATATTTTACGAAGGGACTCTGTAATTTTGCACTGGAAAACAAACTAGTTCTCCCAACCTGATTTCTCGTATACCACACTACTAATAATAATAATAATAATACTACCGTAAACTTCTTCAGAGTACTTTTATCAAGAAAATATCTACACACCACTTAAAGCATAAAAAAAGTAATGACAGTATAAAATTCTGAAGATCGCTGAACTGCACTGAAAGCATGAATCGATGAGTGTTAGACTACTGTTAAAAAACTTATCATGAATGTGCACTGATGAAGAGCCTCATACTAGGACGAAACGTTAGTCCAGAGCTTTCAGGTTCTCAATGATAGTCAAACATTGATCGGCTAATGATTTTAATGGAAGAGTAATGTGTTAACTTATATAACCGATTAGCAAAACTAACCCTCTATATATAAACAGTTTAGATTAGATCTGAACACATAAACCTGATGTAAAACGATGCCATATAGTGGTAAAGAACATTCGGATTACAACCAGTAGGTTGCAATTTCATCTTACTAAGGACCTCTACCCTTCTACTTCGATTTGAACAATTGAGTATTATTGCTTTGAGCCTTTTTCAAGTAGCAGTAGTATAGCTTAAAGCCAAATGCAATAAATCGATACATGATAAATAAGCTTACATTACTATAATATTATAGAATAATTTGACTTTAATATTATCTTACCAATTGTCGTTTAGCTTCCTTTTTAGATGCTTCAATAGCTAGTTGTAATTGTTCTTCTTCAGTTAAATCTAACGGATTAGTAGTTGTACAATTTATTTGAGATGAATGTACACTATTCGACAAGTCGATGTATTCAACTTCCTAGATTTAAATAACAATAATAATAATAATCAATCTAAAACAGTGATCAACTTAAGAACAAGCTCAAAGTGGTTACAGAAAAAAAGAATTTTCGAATGCATTGGCATTTCATTTTATAAATGTACCTGATTTTTCACTTCACTTCACGATGCACGAATTGATGTAATCAACTTGGAGTTGTGCAATATATTTGTAGGTTAGCGTATTACAGGATTCTCAAAGGCATAATAGATCAAGTATGTTTCGAGCCATGGTTTTATTAAGGAAAAGTTGGATATATATTAAATATCCAGGACCTACCAGTCTCGCGCCAGATCATTTAACCGATAGACCATTGAGCCGGCATACATGGTGTTTATGTCTAACTTCAACCAATCCATAAAGTTGAGCAACTGCTCACCAATTGTCATCAGTGAGTTGATATCTCACAACAGACGTCGTTTGAACTCCACTGGTCCTGGGTTCGAATCTCGCGAGGCGAGGTCGTAGATGCGCACTGCTGAGGAGTCCCACAATAGGACGAAACGGCCGTCCAGTGCTTCCAGGTTTTCCCTGGTGGTCTAGCCTCAATTGACTCACGCTTTCAACTATGAAAATATCCAGATACCGATTTATTATGTTTTTTTTACAGTTTCCATGCAAAATTTGAATAACAACCTTATTATTTTTGGACTAATGATGCTCTATCTGACTTTTTAAGCTGATGTACACAAGAGCAAGGTTGAAACTTGCAACTTATAAAGTTTTTAAAGCAGAGCTTAGGAGAGATATCTTATAATTTTCTGCATAACTCATTTACCAAGTACATAGTTATGCATCCCAATTTTAGTCAAAGTTTCTGTGAGCGTTATAATATTTATTTATTTATTTGAACACATAAATATTGGTACAAAGGGGCACCAGGTACATATGCGCCACACAAATCAAATGAGATTTGTGTGACAGCTGTGATACTGTCCGGGTGCCCAGACCGAATCAGGTGGTTTTCATAGGGGACCACACCCAGAGTCTTTGACCTAATGATCTGATCCACAAGGTAGTGGAGCATCGTGAGGAGATGCAGTCTCATGGTAGCCGGTGACCAAGAATTGGTTCATACGCCATTTGTTCCCTTAGGATACTGGAACCAGCCCACGTGCACCATTGGTTTGGAATCAGGGTTTTCCAACTCTCCTAGGTGGACTTTCCGTGTCCACCAACCCGGTTAAAGCGCCGGACATTCGCTTATCGTCCTCTCACTTTCGTGAACAACACCCGTGGCACGAGAAGGCAGTGAGTAGGACTTCCCTGTCAGAGGCTATATACGCGTGGCCATATGAGCGTTACAATAACAACAACATCAAGTCCAATAAATGAATTAATAATACTATAAATAACAAACTTTTATACGCTACTTCAAAAAAAAACCCGGATGATATAAGAATGCAGAAATGAGTATCCATAATAGTTTTCATTAACTTAGACAACACGATCCGTATTCGTTTGGAATAAGTCGAGTGATATATCAGTCAGTCAGTCACAACATAGAACTTTGTACGTACGTACATCAGTTTGAGTTGCCATACCAAATTAGTACAGAGATACAGTTGTCGATTCAAATCCATAATGGTAGAAGTATTAAGAGTATAAGCATTAATATGAAAGATTAGGGTAATACATGATAAACTATGAAAAAAAACTTCAGAACTCTTGATCTAACGTAATTTCTACTAAACATCAAGAATAGTAAATCCAATTACTACTTTTAATAAATTTCATATCACTTTTAACTAACAATATGAAACTAATCGTTAAGATGATTTTGTTTAAAATCATTACTACATAACTATTTAAATGTTTTTTATGCTCATCTATAGAGGATGTTGATTATGTTGTTGTGTTCATTGCTATGTTTAACCCACATAACTTATTCTAGATTCTGGACAGGCCAAATTATTTGTTCTTCTTGATTCACATTTTAACCTTGTTAATTATTCTCTTACCAACCTTGATTGTTTTTATATGAGCGTATGTGTGTGCACTTCTTATCCTATTCATCACATATCTGTAGTTTATTTTCGTGTGACTAGAAATATCGATTAACGCTTGATTAAACTGAGTTGGCCCACACGCCTTTTTCACTGCACGTCATTTCGCTCCGCTCTCTTCATTTCGTTTCTTTGATCGTTTGTCTGGATCAACGATTGTATGAAATACACGTATTCGAAATTCATTCTCGTATTTGACTTATTTAATTTCCTTATTCAATAACGCGATTTTAGTCGATAATTTTATACGAGGATTGACGATATGTATATTTCAACAAAAAATCTGCCTGGAGCCTCTCTGGGGTTACTGCCGGTCTCAAGCACGGATAAAAGAGGGTCGGGCATAGGTTTAGCGACCCCATCCCGTAGAAAACTAACTCGCTAAAAAGAAGCGAACTAGAAAATATTTCAATAATATTCATTCATACGATCGACCTGGAGTCGGATATAGGCCACTAAAATGCCAACACAACTAGTCAATATCACAAATCCGTAAATAACAAAGCTATTTCACTAATTAATTCAAATACTCAGTATATCAGTGTATGAAGCTGACCGCTGAAATCCTAGTACGATATAGTATACACATTGGAGTCAGTTGGTGAATAACAGCCGATAGATAATAAACCAAAAACTATAATGGTCTCTTAGAATAAAAATAGAACTTCCAAATAACATATATTTTGTGATTTTCAGTCAGTCAGTCAGTCATAACGTAGAACTTCGTACGTACGTACATCAGTTCGAGTTGCCATACCACATTAGCACAGGGATGCAGTTATCGATTCAAATCCCATAGTGGTAGAAGTAGTAAGAGTATAAGCATCATGTGAAAGATTAAGGTTTGAAGATGTTATTCAAGGAGTATAATCCAATGAAATCAATTTGGAAAGAGAAAAAGATAGAGACATGAGGAATACAGAAGATTAGAATTTGGCAGAACACAAAGAGTGGGTGCACCTTCACCATTGCAAACGATTTTGAGCCATGTCATTCAAGGTCTCAAACCATCCTTACCTAGTACCCGTTTCCTAACAACTGCATTACTTACCCGGTGGTCCCAGGATATACGAGCGATGCTTCGAAAACACCTATGATCGAATACTAGTAGCCTACGAATATCCTCTACTCTTACCGGCCATGTTTCACTGCCATAAAGTAGGGCGGAACGGACTGCTTCACAGTAACCCCGTCCTTTTGTTGCTAGATGGATATCTCGCCTACGCCATAAATGACGCAAGTTGGCGAAAGCTAGACGAGCCTTCTGTATCCGTGCTGAGATTTCGTCACACACCAGACTACAAGGGCTGATGAGACTCTCAAGATAAGTGAAGCGGTCAACACGCTCAACTACTTCACTCCCTATCATTAGTTCAGGTGTCGATGCAACCCAATCCTGAAGTAACATTTTGCACTTCGAGGGAGAGAATCGCATCCCGAACATGCCTGCATTGTTGCTTATAGTGGTCAGAAGACTCTGCATTTTGTCAGCGTCTTCACCAAATAGAACTATGTCATCGGCGTATTCTAAGTCATTAAAACGTTATACTAATCAAAATTCAATTAATTAATCAAAAACCAGCCATCAAATTACAAGATAAGACTTCATTTATGATAATTTTACATGAAAACGGTTAATTAGAATGAAATTACACAGTGTATCAGTGATTTTAAGCAGTAACCTTGAAATTGTTATACATCTTATTAGCCAATAATTATATATAAACTGTGAAAATAATGAATCTATCGACAAAAGAAAATGTAACGAAATAAAAGTGTGTTTAATACAGCAGTGTCACTTAGCTAACAACAAATAGTTCTAAATTTATGATCAGTTTTATTTTATCTTTGACAATTGGACAGAGCTATGATGGTAGATGTAGACTACCTGGTTGGGATTCGCGAGATGATAGCAATCAATAGTTAGAGACCTTGAATGACATGGCTCAAAATCGTTTGCAATGGTGAAGGTGCACCCACTCTTTGTGTTCTACCAAATTCTAATTCTCTAAATTCCTCATGTCCCTATCCTTTTTCTCTTTTCAAATTTATTTCACTGTACTATACTCCTTGAATAACATCTTCAAACCTTAATCTTTCACATGATGCTTATACTCTTACTACTTCTACCACTATGGGATTTGAATCGACAACTTCATCTCTGTGCTAATGTGGTATGGCAACTCGAACTGATGTACGTACGTACGAAGTTCTACGTTGTGACTGACTGACTTTATTTTATCTTGAAGTAGGTTGGAACTCTACAGAAATCATTCATTCAAAAGGTCAGTATATGTTTGGATCACCTATCAGTAGTTTTCTTATTATCTGACAAAATTAATGTGCTAACTTGTTGGAATATCACCAACTAAATGGTACAGCAATCTAAGAAACATGTACTTGAATTGCCTCGATAGCATAATACAATTTCATCTTCTTTATAGGTATTTTTAATACCGACAAAATAAAATGTCAAGTTACATTCATAAATGATGTTTATCTGATAGATGTACAAAGTTAAGGTAAACATAGAAACTATTATTAAACTCAATTACATAACTGACTACTGAAAGTGTAGAATGATTTGATTGGTCAAACGTTAGATAGTCAGGAAGAATAGACCGATATTGATTTTTTTTTTAGCTGATAACAAGTCATTGAATCCAGATGAGAACATATTTTAACAACAAAAAAAAACATTATTTGGTTTTTTTTCTCTTTGCTTCAATAAACATTATGTTATAATGATAGGACTTCTGGCGTACGCGAATGATTGGTGAGTTTAGTCAAGCAGAAGGATCTGAATTGCGTTATTTTTTTTTGGTTTGATATAGTATATCAATTTAAAAAGAATGGAAAAAGGCAAACTAACATCACCTGAAGAGTTTCAAGAAAAACAAGAATTACTAGAAAGTTGTAGAGCTTAACAAAGATTGTATTTTAATTTGTACGATACCCTTGTTTATGTTTGGCCTTGAGAATAATTTCGAGTACATGATACAACTTAGTTCTGAAACTTATGAACTGTCTCGTAAAAGTAATTTATACTACGTATCACATTTTCAATATTAATGTGACCGATTTCGTCTACTTTCATCTGAAGAAACTGTTGGAAATATTCGAGATACAAGAAACAACTTTGACTTGCATTAATACGGATACATGAGATTACTGGCTTTTGTGGAGCAGGTTAAATCAGCTTCACGAAGTAAGTTGTTTCTAAAGAGATTACCCTGACTCTTGAAAGACGAATCCTGATCAATCAACAGCTCAATACTAGTCAGGTTGGTCAACCAGAGATATCCACACGGTCGAGTAAAATTGGTTTAAAAGGAATAAAAATCAAAAAGTTGTGAAGTGTGGAGGTTTTAGCTACTCAGCGATTCCCATTAGAAATCTGTGTGTAAAAGTAGCATGACCAAACTCTCGATTTATTATAGCTCTAAAACCTGATGTTCTCTTTTTTATCATCCTTTTCTTCTCCTTGTTCACCTTCTTTATTTTCGTCAAGTGAGCATACTTCATACTTCATACTTCATTTCCGAGCACTATTATTGACCCAACGCCATCCTACTTCTCAATATATATATATATATATATATAATTCCAAAATTAATAATGTATGCGTTACACTTACCGATGGATATACATTGTCAGACGTTTGTAAACGTGGCCTTTTCAAATTGAAATGATCAAATTGTTCATGCATTTCTGCATTTGTAACTTCTGCTGGTCTTCTTCGTATACTACTCTGAAGGACAGAATTCGTAAAACGATTGTCAATACTAGTTGAATCTGTTCTACCGTTCCCAGTAAGGTTAATACTACCAATACTACTACTGTCTTGACCATTATTAATAGCAGTAGTGTTGTTTATATTTGTATTGTTATTCGGATTAGTTAGCGTAGTATGTTGTATAAATTGATATACTAGAAGATTATAACAGGAATAATAATATATAATCAAAACATTAACAAGTTGAAAATGAGGAGAGCCTTTAAAAAAGTACGGTTAAAAAGTCTAGATCAAATAACAGATAAAAAAACACATGTCTTTCAAATTAATCTCAGTCAGTCAGCTACAACGTAGGACCAGGCACATTTATGCATCGGTCCAAGTTGCCATACCTCGTTAGCACAACAAGACCAACACCGGATTCATAGAAATAGTTAATTTAGTGGTGGTAGTATATAAAAGATAGGTTGTATATAAGGATATAGTATAGGAAGGAAGAACGTTATGAAGCAATTTTAATCTTAAGGTTTAAGGGAAGATAAAAAGTATATACACCTACGCCATTGTGATCGATTCTGAGCCATGTCACCCAGAGTCTCCAACCATTGGTTACGATAGGCACGCGGATATACATATTCTTAACATAGGTTCCCATTTTGTGGTTTGCCCTACAGACTGACTACATCTAGACGATTTCCACAAACCTAAACTAATTACAATTTTACCAGCTTATTAGTAAATAACTTCGAGATAAATTCTCAAAGTTCTATTTAGTTGTAACTGGTGGAGCTCAGTCATGTCGGGCGTAAGACAGATATCATTGATGCAAATAAACGACGGGTCCGTAAAATAGCGAACTGATTGAAGCTAGAATTGTAAACCACAGCGTATAAATTCAAAGGTCTGAATTTATTTATTTATGTATTTGAACCCATAAATATTGGTACAAGGCGGCACCGAATCTATATGCGCAACACAAAAAAATTGTCACTTCATTTAATGAGTACGTCATGACACCTGAAAGATCAGGGTCCTTGACCTTCAAAGGCCATAAGTACAACCTGTTAGGTTGTCTCATACAAGGCCAAAACATCTGTCCATTATGCCTTCTAGTTTTCATTAGTTCCCTAGATGAAATTAGACTGTGTCACAAAGTAAGATGTTGGGAAATAAATGCCTACAAATTACTAAAGTATTAAACTATGGCAGTAAATAATACGAAAATACAGACAATCCAAATAAAAAAGCAAATGGAACTAATTCTTAACGAAATTAGAAAGATAATTTGTGTTTTCAACTAGTATTAACGGAAGAATTATCAAATATTTAAACAAAAATTTCTAGTTAAGCAACAATGTACTATTATTATTATTTGAACACATAAATATTGCTACAAAGGGCCACCAGATACATATGCGCCACACAAATCTCATTTCATTTGTGTGAGGGGTTGGATACTACCCCGGTGCCCAGACCTAAGCAGGTGGTTTTCTTAGGGGACCACACCCCAAGTCTTTGACATAAAGATCTGATCCACAAGGCAGTGGGGCATCGTGGAAGATGCAGTCCCATGGTAGCTTGTGACCAAGAATTAGTTCATACGCCATTCTATCCTTCAGGATACTGGAGCCCATGTGCACAATTGGTTTGGAATCAGGGTTTTCCAACTCTCCTAGGTGGACTTTCCGTGTCCACCAACCGGTTCAAGCGCCGGACATTCGCTTTTCGTCTTCTCGATTTCGTAAACAACAGTAATGCCACGAGAATGTAGTGAGTAGGACTTCCCTCGCAGAGGCTGTATACGCGTGACCGTGTGAGAGCATTTCGAGAGAGAGGGCGCCCCCCCCCGCTCTCGGCCGTACCAGGGCATTTGGGGGTAGCAACAATGACCGAATCACGACAACAAACCACTTTGTGTAAACAGAGGTCGTGTTAAAAAAAATCCTTCACAGTAGTGATTTTTGATTGGACAAATAAAACTGGAAATTCATGGTTTATTTATTATTTTAAAAGTCTTAGATATACCCACTGTCCAATTATTGTTTATTGATTGGGATTCTTAAATAATTAACTTCCTTTCAAGTACATATTTACAAAATACCTTCGAAGTTCATTGGTCTTAGTTCTTACTACAGGTTTGCATTCATTGATAAACAAAAATCCGAATAGGTTTGACGTCATATTACCGTATTAATCAATGCGATGATTGGTTTATTAAGCAAAAGAAACAAAGTTTAGAAGAAATTAGTGCTTCCCAATTATCCTCTTCAGTGGCGACTTCAACATGAAATAAATCTTCGTATCGTTGGGACAAGCAATCAAACGTGAACATTCACGACAGAATCAAAGAAAAACTCCAAATATAATTGAGTAAACAAATAGATAATGAAGAAGATTACTGCCGCTTCTACCGATGATAAAGATAAGCAGTAGGAAATGTGTGATGATTTAGAGATTTATCAGATGTGATCTTAACGTTCACTAATGAAAATGTTGCGCATTTTCGAACTTAAATTTACGTATTTTGCATGAGGTTTAAAATTTTCGGAAAATGATAAATAATGAAAAACTGCTATTCTTAAACAACTCTGAGTAACTTCACTTAGTATTGTTTGTTTGAATCTTCCCATCGATGTGTTAGGGCTGCAACTGGTCAGTCTCTAATTGGCATATGTGCATACTGTGCGTATTGCCTCGATATAGCCTTAATTCACAAGCATGGTAAGCAGAGATGGATAGTGGCTACTGGGTTCGAGTTCCAGAGTGAACATCAACTCTGAGATGCAGGTACATCCAGCTGACGAGTCCCAAATAGGACGAAACGCGCGTCATGGATTCCACTGCTAGCCACTATCCAACTCTGAGTAACGTTTTGGGAAACAGATCAATTTGGAACACAATTTCCCTTCACGAAGTTTTATCTTTTTTTCTCTATCGACTGGTTAAATTTGTCTCTAAGATCATTTTCACTGATAGCAAACAACTTATGAAATTGTTCACAAGGATTTCGTTCGTCAGCTGATAATACAACATAACTTCCGAGACTAGACAACTGTAAAATACAATCCAAAGAGTTGTTGGACATTACTGTGAAGCTGGAAATGTGGATGGTTAATTAAAACCTTAGTGGTTTAAAATTAATGCGCTCACCACAAGACCTTAAGGTCCTGGTGTTCAACTCTGTGAGGATTCATGAGTGAGTACTACTGTGAAATCTCAATGTATGACGAGGTTAATTCTTCCCTAAAACCATCTAAAAACCAAATGAATTCATTATTATAAAACTAAGCATAACTAGAACTAGAAAAAAATCAACTGAATGCTTTAGCTTGTCTGTTTGAATACAACACATTAACGATTAGTTTGAAAGACGGAAAGATTACTATTATCTTGAAATTAATTTCTCGGAATCCAAAAATAATTGTGTATCTATAAATTCAGCTGCTCCTGTGGAGAAAGCTATATTGGGCGCACTACCAGACAATTGAACCAAAGAGTTAGTGAACACCTCCCTTCGTGGTTAGGAAAAGGTATGGTCAAGTCGATACGGAGCTCGATTCTTTCACACTTGATTGATAGCGGTCATGAAGTTGACAGAAACCAGTCTTTTAAAGTTATTTATCGTATTCCTACTATTTTTCCTTATGGGGTTCGATCTCGTCTCCTACACATAGCAGAAGCTATAGGAATTCGATCCAACAACCCAAGTCTTTGTGTTCATAAGAAATTTGTAACACCCTTATCTCTCCCTTGGCCTTGATAAATAATTTTATTTTCCATACTCTTTCTTCGTTTATTTTTCTTCACCCCCCTATCAATTATTTACTTATAATTTTTCTAATATTCGATTCCAATTATCTGAACACTTCTTATTACGTAATCTTATAATTTCTATGAATGTTATTTCAGTGTCTATATTTTTCTAATCATTGACCTATTTTCCTATTATGTAACATTGATTCAAGCCTTTTATTATTCTTATCACAACTAGTACACCTGTCATTACACTATCAATTTGTACTTTTCACTTATTATCAATTTTGATTATGTAATCTATTCCACTGTTATCATTGACTCATAAACTGCCTTGATTGGTTTAATAATTTCGTATATGCATATAAATATTACTGTATATTAGAGTAAAGCCTGATGAGGATCTAATCGAAAACAATATTGTTCGCTTATATATGTTGTTCCAAAAATAATTATCGAGTTCATAACATCTCAGAGTATAGTCGTTCATCTTTAGTCCTAAATCATATCATTGGGTATTTGACTCCTTTTTTCTTTTAGATAAAATTCATATCATGATGACTGATCTTGAGTAGAATGAAAGAGGAGTATTTCTAATCATCTTACATAATAAGTAAGTCATTTCACCTATTGATTCAAATATTTGCCTTAGTTTCCAATCAAAGTAGGCAGTAGGAAGCTAGAATATTGATTGAATAATCAAGCATGCAATCCGTATACTTATATATATTGACTGCATTTCGATGTTTCCAAAAACACACACACATGTGTAGTAGTGTGTTCGAGGTATTCGTTGAATACATACAAGATGACTGAAAAAATATAAGGTCACTCAGCTACGACACATTGATTTATATATCCAGACTAACTCAAAATACGTTTGCTAGTAGTCACACCAACACTGTAGCAATAGTAGTGTAGACCTAGCCAACCAGTCAGTGGAAGGATTAACAACCACGATGACGATGACAAAGAGATAGCTAAAACGCATAACATTTACAAGAGAATAAATTTAAGCTTAGATTGTCGTTCCATTAGTCGTCAATTCACCAAGAATGTCAACATGGAAACATACACTTTCGTAGATATGTATTTATACATAAACACACATATGTAGATTCATAGTAACATTCATCCAGTATGAAAAATGGAGAATGAAAAACACGCACGTCCGCACACAACTACAGGGTGATTATATGTGTGTGTGATAGGAAGGGCTTGATCTACCATTTAATGATCACATGATTGCCTATGTGAACTTTAAGTACGCATACACACACGTGCGCGAGCGCATTTATCGACCGGATAAGGATGATTGTTGTGAATCTATATCTTTCAGATAAGTCAATCAGAAATGTACCGAGACATTTTATAAGCATTCAGGTAACTGACACCTATTTATCCCTAAATGATCTGTACTTGAAGGTAGAATTCAACATTTCCAGTTGTAGGAGAGAGGATTTAAGGTCCCATTTAATCAAATCAGAATGATAGGGCAGCATAGAGGACAGAGAAAACCAGTTCACACCTTCAAGTTAAACTGTATACATTTAAGATTGCATGAATCTTGGTTTAAAATAGTCTACCACTGAAATATGGAGTAAATATTTGTGTTAGGGGGTTGCTGAAACTCTGTTTCTGGATTTCTTACGGTATGCGGCTCGACGGTAAAATCCATCTACAATAATATTGAGGGAACAAATGCTCCCTGTGGAGCGGAATCCGTAATCCAGTCAGTGACGATATGAGTCACTTATGGAGTGACTCATTATTAACTAGAAACAAGGTTAACAGAATCAGAATGCATACATCGATTCAGATGTTCGTATCAGCAAGTAAAAGTATCATAAACAAATTCTTACAAATAAACGAACAAACATAGATACACACACAAACAACGCAAAACAAACTGAAGTACAGGATTCTCTATGTATTACAAAGAAAGGTGTATAATCAATTCAGCAGTCTAATAAACAAATATCATGTATACGACAGAAAGCTTTACCAACCTGAAAAAAAAGTCAAGCCTTACACAAATGATCTGATGAAAGTAAGAAGTATGTACCCCTTAAGTTTCAAGTGTGAGAATAACCATCTCTTTTCAATATTCAAGTACAGTGTAATAGTATTTAGCACTTTCGAGTACTTTTCCGCTGATTTAGTGGGCCACAGAAGCACACGAACATAATTTTAGGTCATCACACGTCATAATAGAGGAAAATAAGGAAAAAAAGAAACTAGCTTTAGAATTGATTAGATAGATGTGCGCAAACGAAAAAAAACCCCAGAATATAGGGAATGTTTGTGTGAGCAGAATTAATAGGTGCGTGCACAACTAGAAAAATCAAATAGCTGCAGAAATGAGGATATACAACTTGGTGGTGATCGGAATCAGTGACACCTATTGGACCAAAGCTGGACAGAAAAGGTTAGATTCGGGAGAGATGTTTCTGTACTCGGGTCGCGAAGAGGAAACTGCCCCACATACTCAGGGAGTTGCTCTGATGCTGTCCAAAGAAGTACGTAAAGCACTTATAACATGAGAATCCCATGGACTAACGATTATCAAGGCATCCTTCAAAATAAAGAGGGAGGGGATCACAATGAATGTCATGTACACACCAACGATAGCAACGATGACAAGGACCATTTTAAAAAGAGGCTGAAATCGATCATAGAGAAGTGCTCAGAAAACGACCCGACCATCCTGATGGAGGACTTAAAAACCGAAGTTGGAATGGACAACACCAGATATGAAAGTATCATGGGACGATATCAACTGACTGAGAAAAAGGAACGAGAATGATGACAGATTTGCAAATTTATGTGCATTCAATACAATGGTTATAGGTGGCACCATATTCCTACACAAACGTATACACAAAGCTACATGGGTATCATCGGATCACAGTACACAGAACCAGATCAACCATACCTGCATCATTAAAAAATTCCGAAGGTCAATGGAAGATGTGAGAAGCAGGAGTGGAGCTGACATGGTTCCGGATCACCACCGACTGGCGGTTGCTAAGATGAAACTGAAGCTAAAGATGTACTGAACAACTGCACAAACAGCATTACAAAAGTTCACTACAGCCTTCTTTCCAGATACTGACAAACTCAAGCAATTCAAGATAACTCTCAACAACAGGTTCCAAGCCTCACGAGATCTACCCAAAGTAGAAATTAACATAGAGGACCATTGTAAAGGGATTAAAGATGCACTAACTTTAAAGTGCCAGGGGGTTCTTGGTCGCAAGAAAAATCATCATAAGGAATGGATCTCTGTGGGAACCATGGACAAGATTGAAGAAAGGAAGAGCAAGAAGACAGAAATTAACAGCAGTCGAACACGAGCAGAGAAAGTCAAGGCACGAGCAGACTACGTAGAAGCAAACAAGGAAGTGAAGAAATGCATTAAAGCCGACAAGCAGAAATACATGGGAGAACTAGCAACGACGGCGGAAAAAGCTGAAAGAGAAGGAAATATGAAACAACTATATGATACAACGAAGAAACTAGAATGGAAATATAGTAAATCAGAGAAACCAGTCAAGGATAAAAAAGGCAAGACAATCACTGAGATTCAAGAACAGAGGAAAAGATGGATAGAACACTTCGAGGAACTCTTGAATAGATCAGCTCCATTGAATCAACCGGATATCGAAGCAGCACACACAGAACTTCCTATATCTGTCACTAACGATCGAAGAAATCAACACGGTCATCAGAAAAATCAACAGTGGAAAAGTAGTGGACCTCACAATATGCCGGCCGAAGCACTAAAGTCAGACATAGGAGTAACAGAAAACATGCTTCACTTTCTATTCAGGAAGAACGAGTGCTGACAGACTGGAAAGAAGGATACCTCATCAAGATACCGAAGAACGGAGATCTGAGAAAATGTGAGAATTACAGAGGCATTACAATACTGTCAGTATCAGGGAAAGTTTTCAGCAGAGTGTTGCTGAACCAGATGAAAGACGCAGTAGACGCCCGACTTCGAGGTCAACAGGCTGGATTCCGTAAGGATCGGTCGTGCACAAACTGAATTGCGACACTACGGATCACCGTGGAACAATCAATTGAGTGGAATTCGTCACTATACATCAACCTCATTGGCTATGAAAAATCATTTGACAGTGTGGAGAGAACATTATGGAAACTTCTTCAACGCTATGGAGTACCTGAGAAAATCATCAACATAATATGGAATTGATACCACGGACTACACTGAAAACTCGTGCATGGAAGATGACTGACAGATGAACTCGAAGTGAGGACCGGAGTCAAACAGGGCTGCTTACTCTCTCCCTTCCTCTTTCTTCTGATGGTCGACTGGATCATGAAGACCTCCACATCTGAGGGAAAGCATGGAATACAATGGATAGCTAGAAATCAACTAGACGACCTGGACTTCGTAGCCGATCTAACCATCCTATCCATACATCAACAAATGCAGGTCAAGACAAACAGTGTAGCAGCAGCCTCTGCATCAGTGGGCCTCAACATACACAAGGGAGAAAGCAAGATGCTCAACTACAACACGGAGAACACCAACCCAATCGCACTTGATGGAGAAACTCTAGAACAGGTAGAAACTTTCACATACCTGTACAGCATCATCGATGAACGTGGAGGATCCGATGCAGATGTAAAGGCGAGGGTTGGGAAAGCAAGGACAGCATTTCTACAGGTGAAGAACATATGGAACTCTAAACAACTGTCTGTAAGCCAACATCAAAATCACAATCTTTAATACAAACGTTAATATAGTTCTACTGTACGGAGTTCGAACTTGGAGAAATACCACAATCATCATCAGATAAGTACTAGTATTTATAGACAATTGTCTACACCAGATACTCAATGTTCGTTGACCGGATACCATCAGCGACAGTCTACTGTGGTATAGAACAAATCAGGTCCCAGTTAAAGAGGAAATTAGGGAAAGACGTTGGAAGTGGATCGGACATATATTAAGAAAATCACCAAACTACATCACGAAGCAAGCGCTAACTTGAAATCCTGAAGGGAAACGGAAAAGAGGGAGACCAATGGAACACAGTGTGTTGGGAATTTTAAGCAGACATGAAAAGAATGAATAGCAACTGGAAACAACTGGAAAGGATTTTTCAGGACAGAGTTCGGTGGAGAATGCTGATAGTCGGGATATGCTCCTCCACGAGGGGTAACAGGCGTAAATAAGTAAGTAGGCTATAATGTTCAGTAGAACGACAATATCAGGTTGTCATTGCACCAAATAATATATGGAAGAATTATGATGAGTAATGTAAATTTAAGTAGTATAGTTATTAAATGATCTACTTTTTTACATGAATCTGTTTTACCTCAGAAATGTCTACTAAATTTTCTTCGCATATCAAAATAGGTTTGGTGACATTGAAGAAGTAATGCTGGAATACGAATTTCATTGAGTTACAAAAAGTAAAAACGTAATGTCTTGCTGTACATTCAAATTAGCTGGGACACCACTGAAAACGTTAACCACGAGACCTAAAGGTCATAGGTTTATTTCAGGGGAAAGTGTACATTATACAGGTATCCTATATGTTCCAATGAAACTTCTGTCCAGTGCACTTGATTTCAACAGTACTCCAACATATATTATTTCATGATTAAAAACCATACGCAAACTGAATAAATCTATATAGCATTCAACCAAAACTTTCAGGTTATTTTAACGTATTTTTTCTATATTTAGTTGTATTAATCATAGTGTAAATTAGTTGAGTCTGACTGTAAAGTACATAAACTGTTGGATAATTTGACAAATAAAAAGAAACGAATTGAGCGAAGAAATTTCAATTCAATTAGTTTTTCATCATGGCTCTACACTAATATATATAAATATGATTCACAATAAAGGAATAACACTCATGGAGTATATACGTTACGTAATAATTATATAATGACTTATCGATTATTAGGTGTGAGAAAGAGGATTAGTAATGATCAAAGTAATCATTCGAAGATCAAGCTGTTGCTGCGTTGCATAATATGTCAAAGGACAAAAAAGAACTAACTACATATTTTGATGAATGGTCTCAAAAATAGTACTTATGTAAGTAATCGTTACACTAATGGTGAGAATAGGTAATATAGAAAAGTGGAATGAATACGATAATTGTTTACCCAAGTTCTGCTACAGACTCCGCTATATTGATGGCCAGGGTAGCGAGAGTGGTTGTACAAACTTCTTTTGTATACAAAGGTTCGAACATGGATTGCTATGGCTTCAACTATGTGCAAAAGACGAACTCGTAAACCATGCGGCAAATTTTATGGAATATGGTAGATAACCTTAAAACCTTTATTCAGTTCAACTTGATGACCTGTGTCCACCAAGTGAGCGAGAATAGAACTCTTAATCACTTTTACCTGTCCTTTGCTCAATCACGACTGATGATGTTCTGTTATCCGTTGACGACAGCTTGATTTTCGAATGATTACTTTGATTATTATTAATCCTCTTTCTCACAACTAATAATCGATATGTCATTATATAATTATTACGTAACGTATCTACTCCATGAGTGTTATTCCTTTATTGTGAATCATATTTATATATATTAGTGTAGAGCCATGATGAAAAACTAATTGAAAAGAAATTTCTTCGCTCAATTCGTTCCTTTTTATTTGTCAAATGTCAAAATGGGAAATTTCACTGTGTTGGATAATTAATTACGAATTAAATGAATAAAGCACCTACAGACATCATAAACAATTTTAGGATCATTTAAATGCGTCCACATCATTTTCTGCTCTCCTGTAAACGGATCCAAAATGGCTATATGGGAAGCTGATTGAACATAAGAATAACTACTACGGAAGCGTAAACCTTCAGAACTATCCACAGGTATCTAAATAAGCAAAAATAAGATTATAACGATAATGATCTTGATAATCAAATCACACCCATAAATCATAAACTTCAATTGATTAGCTTTATTTTTAAATCTACTAACAGCATAGTAAAAAAAAAAATTTGCATTAAGTTAAAATGGAATTTGATATAATACAGAAGGTAAGTTTGGATGAAGTGGCAGTTTGATGTTGAAAGGAATCAATCAGCATTTAATCAGTAAGTTGCAAGTTCAAATTACACCTTTATCTTTTTACGTACCAGGGTGGTATAACTAACTTATACAAAGACTGTACGATTGAAAGTGGAGAACTCACGAAATATTACTTACTTTGAGCAGCTACATAGTAACATTAGTCCTTATAAATGTTATACATGTCAAAACAAGGTAAGTAAACCTTTACTTAGAGGAAAAAGTTACCAGTATCCGTGTCTTCATAAATATGAACAGTAGAAAGTGAAAAAAAGCCTTCTAAATTGAAACACATCTATAGAATGAATTTTAGCAAAAACGGAAGTGACAAGATGTCTTCAAGCCGAAATGTTTATCTAATGTGAGTCAGTCAGTCAGTCAGTTACAACGTAGGACCAGGCACATATATACATCGGTCCAAGTTGCCATACCTCGTTAGCACAACAAGATAAACACCGGATTCATAGAAGTTAATTTAGTGTTGGTAGTATATAAAGAAAGGTTGTATATAAGGATATAGTATAGGAAGGAAGAGAGATATGAAGCAATTTTAATCTCATAGTTTAAGGGAAGATAAAGAGTGTATACACCTACGCCATTGTGATCGATTCTGAGCCATGTCACCCAGGCTCTCAAACCATTGGTTACGATAGTCACGCGGACCTCAACCAGGTAGTCTGCATCTGCCAACATGGCTCAGGCTAGAAGTTAGTGACTTCAAACACTGATGCCATGTTTTGGTTTGGCCGCCCCTAACTCTCTTCCAACCGTCCCCAATACTAGTCAGCATAGCGCGTCGTGGTAATCGGTGTTTAGGCATACGTAACACATGGCCTAACCATCTCAGTCGATGAAGATTCATCACCTCATCAACTGATTTACCATCATTCCCTAATACCCTGTGTCTAACCTCACTATTACTTACCCGGTGATCCCAACAGATGCGAGCAATATTTCTAAGACATCTGTGGTCAAATACTAGTAACCTACGAGTATCTTCTACTCTTAATGGCCATGTTTCACAGCCGTAAAGTAGAACAGAGCGAACTGATGCGCAGTATACTCGTCCCTTAATTGATAGACGGATATCTCGTCTTCGCCATAGGTGACGTAAGTTGGCAAAAGCCAAACGAGCTTTTTGAATCCGTGCTGAGATTTCGTCAGACACCAACCCATTAGGGCTGATCAGATTTCCAAGATAAGTGAAGTTGTCGACGCGTTCGACTACTTCACTCCCTATCCTTAGTTCAGGTGTTGACGCAGGCCAGTCCTGGAGTAACAATTTACATTTGGATGGGGAGAAACGCATCCCAAACATCCTGGCATTATTACTCAGTTCCAACAGAAGACTCTGCATTTTGTCAGCGTCTTCACCAAACAGGACTATGTCATCTGCGTATTCTAAGTCGCTTAGTGGTTCCCCTGGTAGGAGATCAATTCCTGTAGATTCAGTCGAAGAGAGTGTTATTTGCAGCAACAGGTCTATAATGAAGTTAAACAAAAACGGGGATAGTGGACAGCCTTGTCGGACATCACTTGAGGTTGTAAAATCAGATGACAGTTCGCCATAAGCTCTCACTCGACTGATAGTGTTCGAGTAAAGAGCCTTCACAAGGTTTATGTACTTCTCAGGTACACATTTCAATGACAGACACTGCCAAAGAACCTCTCGGTCTACAGAGTCAAATGCTGCTTTCAAGTCAACAATAACTATCATTGTCGGACGCCGATAAGCATGTCTGTGCTCTAAAACTTGACGAATGGTGAATATGTGGTCGATACAGCCACGACTAGGTCTGAAGCCAGCCTGATTTTCTCGTATTTGCAGTTCACGAGTCTTAGTTAGGCGCCCGATAATTATTGAGGCTAGTATTTTAGATGCTATATTAGTCAAAACAATCCCTCTATGGTTATCACAGGATGATTTTGACCCCTTTTTATATATTGGGACAATCAGTGATTGTGACCAGTCGGATGGGATTACATCCGTCTCCCAGATTTTAGCCAGAATATTAGTCAACCTAATCGCTAAAATTGGACCACCATATTTAAAGACCTCTGGAGCCAATCCATCTGGACCAGCTGCTCTTCCTCGTTTCAGATTAGCTATAGCCTTTTGAACTTCAAGTAGGGTCGGGGGGCCTACTTCAATGTTCCATTCAGACTGTTTGGGAATGGTGGATAACTGTAGAGTAGATGAAGGCCAGCTAAACTGTTCCTTAAAGTGTTCCGCCCATCGTTCTAAACGTTTGGGTTGAGAGCAGATAAGGGTTCCGTCTTTTTCCGAGATTGTCTCACTTACACTTGACTTCTTAATTCCAGTTTCTTTAATTAGTCTGAATAGTTGTCTGGTGTTGCCTACAGCCGCTGCCTTTTCCATCTCTTTTGCTTTCGTTGCCCACCACTGCTCACGATCGTTCCTTAGACTTTTAGTTAACCTAGATCTAATTTGTTTACGCTCTTCGTCATGTTCAGAGCCTGGTGGGATGAGTTTACGCGAATCCATCAGTGAAATAGACTTGAAGGAAATCCACTGGTTTTTTGGAGCCCTATGATTTAAATGACTAATAGATGTTACTGCTGTTTCCACAGCTGTTCGTATGTCTTTCCAAGCAGCATCTGGGTCAGTCTCGTTTACAGAACTGCCTAGATGTGAACTCAGTTGTTTCTGGAATTCGCATTTGGCTTTCTCGTCCTCCAGTTCAATCCTAATGGGTCTTCTTAGTGTACTTTTCCTGCGTCCATTGAGGCGCAGACAAATGCGCGCTCGTATTAAAGCGTGATCAGAGTCTAAACAAGTATTCCAATACGAGCGACAATCTTCTATTGAGCCTCTCCAACGATGATTGATGACAATATGGTCTATTTGAGTCCATCGTTGGTTTGGTACAGGTGGTCGCCATGTTAGACGATGTCTCAACTTATGTTTAAAATTAGTGCTTGCCAAAAATAAACGATTGTCTGAGCATAGTTGCAACAGACGATCGCCATTATCGGTTCGTTGAGCCGGAATACTAAAACACCCACCTAAATGTCTTTCTGTTTGATTTAAGCTGCCTACCTGGGCATTTAAGTCACCCGCTACGACTACTATGTCTGAGCGCTTAGCTTTCTGAAGAAGCTTAGAGAGCTTTCTGTAAAAGTCATCTTTCACCTCATCATGGCTGCAGTCAGTGGAAGCGTAGGCAGAAACGACGAAAAGGCAACGACGTGTGTCCCTATCCTTCCGAGTTCTTACGGAGCCATTTAGCCGGACAGCACACAGGTGACTGTTAACGGGGATCCATTCTAGTAGTGCTTGTTCTGCTCTTGTACTAAGTGCTATGTCTACACCTGTAAGTCCACGAGAACTAGCCAACGGGTCGCCAGATACACGGAGGGTGTATTTTGTTTGGCTGTCCATTTTGGCGAGTTGAGGTCAAGTGAATGACCACACTAGGATCCTGTATGCGTGTTTCGGAGACACAGCATACATCAATGGTACGAGATTCTAGGGTTTTAGCTAAGGAGGCCTGTTGACCGATTTGGCATTGGGTACGTACGTTGAAGGCTCCAATGTGTAGTTTGGAGCGAGGTTTTAGTAGACCTGGGACAGCGTTTCGCGCACTAGAATCGTTGGCCATGGTGATACTTGAGGAGGAAACCGAAAGAGGAAGTTTAGTGTTGAAAGTGAAGGTAGAAGGAATAGTAGGAAGTGAAGAAGGAGATTGATTATGAATACAGTGGTCTTGAGTGTTGTCAGAGGTATGAGGGCAGTTATCACTTCCCGGTTGCCCACACCGTGGAAGGATTATTCTAGAGGTACCTGAAAAGGAAATTGGGTTAGAAGTGGTCTTAATGACCTGAGAGCGTGACCGCAGTGTCCAAGGGACAACTGTTTGAGGTCGGTCACACACGACCTTTTTGTGGGTAGTTTTTGTGTTAGCTCCGTTCTTCAAAGGACCTTACCGCCGGAGACGGATATCCGTGGGATAAGGTGAGGTGTGCATTTTTAGGGTCGACCTTTTCTAACCCCACCCCTCCTTGTGGGAAGGCAGCATCGCTGTCATGCTGGTTGTCTGAAGGAAACACCTTACTGCTGTCACACCTCTGTACAGTCAGCAGTACGACTTCGCCTTCGGACCTTGGGTTTGCTGCTTTTAGTCTCACCGCTCTTCAACCGACCTGTCTGGCATGGTAGGACCTCGAGGAACGATTGTTCCAGCCAGCATAGCTCGATTGCTTCATCACGATAGGCAAGCTCGACCACCACGTCAAGGTAGCAGCAACGGTCGGGATCTAATGTGAGTGACACCAGTAAGTTTACTAGTATTATTCAAGGTGATAATGATATGATCGACAATAACCTTTTCCCAAGCATATGAGACAATATGAGGTGGTCGTGCAATATCGTGGACTGATTGAAGCTAGGAACTAACACCGCTGGATGCCAACTCAGTGGTCTAGAGGCTAAGCGTTCGCGTGCAAAATCCAAGGTTTTGGGTCCGATTCCCGCACGCGTGGTCGTGGATACGCACTACCGAAGAGTTCCTTACTGGGAAGAAACGGCCGTCCAGTGTTTTTTCAGGTTCTGAATGGTGATTCAACATTGGTCGGTCCATGATTTCGATGAAAATAACCTTTTCTTTTTGCGACAAAGTGTAAGACTTAAACACTCTCCATATTAAATTTACTATCATTAAGTAACAGTTAAATATTGATTTACTAGTTATTGAGTATGGAATCGGAAACACCGTCACACAATGTTTCAGTGAGTTCATTTTTAAGGCTGTACAAATCAATGTGATTTTACTTAGTGGACGGTTAAAGTTTCCAAAAAAACGTAAAATAAGTTTATGTGTAAACAACTCAAAATCTTTAATTGCATCTTCGAAATGATAAAGTATGAATTTGAGAATGAACTCACTACAAGTTACACAAGAGAGGATCCAACTAATATACTTTTACTTCGCTAGGCTACGCTGGAAGATAAATATGTATATATACGATTATGCATATTTAAGGATTTATTTCATGAACACTACTACTTTTGGTAGTGTCTGTGAAATGAACATTCAACAACTGAGAATACATTCGATTTAAACAGAAATATTGGTGTCAATGGGGGGAAATGTTGAACAAGTAGACTATTAATGACAAAACATGTTTATGGTATCGATTTGTACTTAGCATACAAAATATTTTGATTATAGTCACCTCTAGTAACAAACGTCTTGTTCCATTTTTTTTCTTTCGAAAGGAAATCATATAGAAATGGTTTCTCTCGACCCATCAAGACCCTTCCCATTGGGGTCCTGGAGATGGTGCAACTCAGTGCCCTGAGACGTTACAAGAAATAACTCAAAATAGGAGCCAATGAAGATCTTAATGAAAGTTTTTTAAATTCTTCATGAAAATGAAATGAGTATACATTTTATACTTACTTGTACAAAAGTACAATGGCGTTTAATAAGTTGGTAGATTTTCGGATCTTTCCACACATCACGATTTAGCAGATGACACTCAAAGCAACCTTCATCGTGTATACTGACAAGTAACCATTGATTTTTTTCTTGTGCAGCAAGTTCAGCCTGTTTTAAAATGGAAAAAAAGTGAGTATGATAGGATGGAAGACATAAGGTGATATATCATACACAAATAAGTAGAGCGTGGACTTGATGATTGAAACACACAGCTCTGCTGGTCTCAAGTTGAGGTATGTTTCACCTATTTCGGTTTGAAAAGCCAAGTAGTATTACTAGACACTATAGATCGAAGTCGAATTTATAAAAATGTACTTGGTAAATAGGTTATATTAGCTGATAACGCCTATTTTTAATTTTCTATATAGACTGCAATCAGATATTTAGCTAAACCGACCCTAATTTCAACTGGAATTTCGTCATAACTCAGTATTCTAAGTACTTGGGTTTTTGATAAGATAAAAAAGAAAAAAAGTCCTAATGGTCATTTTCTGACTTTTATTTTTATCACTACTCACATATTATTTGGTAAGTAACTCATAGACACCCAATATTAATTAAATAACTTTTCATATTTTTAATTCCCTAAAAGATATTTCATCAGTTGGCCAATAGTTTTGTTCCCCTAAAATCTATTTAAGCGAGATTTTGGTAACTGCATCAGGCAAACAATATTGACCTATGAACTCTAACTTATTCAGTGGAATTTGTTTGATAGATGGTTAGCTTGCAATCAAGTATTGTGACATGCTAATACACACAACTAATGTGCTTTGGTTATCGATTTCGTGGATTGGTTGGAGTCAGACACTGACACCGTTGGATGACAGTTCAGTGATCTAGAAGTTAAGTGTTCGCGCGTGAGACCGAAGGTTCTCGGTTCGAGCCCCGCGTGAGGGATCGTGTATGCGAACTGCTGTGGAGTTCCATACTAGGACCAAAGGGCCGTCCAGTATTTCGAGTTTTTCACTAGTGGTCTAACATCGATCGATTCATGATCTCAATTAAAAACAATTACTCAGAGCACTTACAGCATGTACTGTCCCATCAAACAATATCTCGACTGGAGGTTGGTAAAGTTGTTGCAAATGTTTTCTTTTTCTTTTATTAACACTATCTTTAACTCCATTAGTATGTCGCGAAGAAAATGAAGAAGAACCAGAGCTAGTGCCATCAGTATTTAGTAAAGTCGGATTAGGCCCACTAACGTTAGAACATCGTTGTTTAGTTGAATGATCCTTAAAACAAACAGATATGATGAAAATTATTTACAAAAGAATAAATGTTATTTGTGTGACTAACTCTGTGGCTCAGTCTACAGGGTTTGACAATTAAACTAAGCCATGTTGGTAGGTGTAGACTACCTGGTTGGGATTCGCGAGATGATAGCAATCAATAGTTAGAGACCTTGAATGACATGGCTCAAAATCGTTTGCAATGGCGAAGGTGCATCCACTCTTTGTGTTCTACCAAATTCTAATTCTCTGAATTCCTCATGTCCCTATCCTTTTTCTCTTTTCAAATTTATTTCACTGTACTATACTCCTTGAATAACATCTTCAAACCTTAATCTTTCACATGATGCTTATACTCTTACTACTTCTACCACTATGGGATTTGAATCGACAACTTCATCTCTGTGCTAATGTGGTATGGCAGCTCGAACCGATGTACGTACGTACGAAGTTCTACGCTGTGATTGACTGACTGACTATCATTCTGAAAAGAGCAAGAACAAGGATTCTAGAATCTTTGTTCTTGTTCTTTTCAACTAGTTTGACTTGAAAGACATAATAGTGACCATTAATAGGAATCACAAAAGAATATTAGTGAACCTTAGTAAGAACCCTTAGAGGCCGGTTCTAATAAAATACCAAGTATATATTCAAGAGACAGTCAGTTAAATACGTAATCAACCATGAAGATGTTCATCCGGAAACAAACTTATATGGTCAGTAATCACTTTTCAAAGCAATAGTAATGTCTACTAGCAACTTAATCGAAAAGGTTATTAAGGGATAATGGATACATGGAACCATGGCTAAATTAATTGATGCTTGGAAAATTATCTAGGTGGATTCCGAACAAGATTATCACGCACCTAACTGAATCATGAGAACGATAAACCAGAGATAACTAACCTAGTTTCAGATCTGGGCATGTAAATATGTAAATACAATCTTTACGTTGCACAGGGTCCTGAAACACATACCAATGGAAGATTACAGTCCTATTTCTCGACTTAAAGGCTTTATTTGACTCCGCTGATCAAGAGTTCTTGTATTTGGGCCATTAATCGGAAAATCTGTCGAGCATCAACCTAATGTGAACCTGTTACCGCAATACACGTGATTGGATCAGAGAGAACGGATTATATTTGCTCAATGCAAATTTTTATGGGGTTCTGCATTGCTTATGATGGACTTATTGTGCACCAACAACATTTAGAAAATAAATGTAACCCTAAGATATCCATTTTAACATCTTTCTTTACCACAAGTACAAAAGAAAAGATATGTTGACCGTTTAGTTATCCCGTCAGTCCCTGAAATAACGTGATTAATAAGTGTTATAGAGCAACGAACCACGGCTGATATAACTTTTTTTAATAGGTGAACTGATAGCCCAAAACAACTACTACATGTCCTATTTTAAAACTAGGTTTAAACAAAACTAGCCCTAGAGTGGTACCCCATACTTGTTAAGTGCAAATTTCAGCTTATAAAAAATAAAACGATCAATATGATTGGATAATTGGGTTATTAAGATACCTAAAACATTTGTATGCACGAAAGTATGATCTACAACTAAATACCATTAGATGTTAGTCAAAAACAATACCTAACCAAAGATTGTATAATTGACATGAACATACCGATTTCGAAGCTGACTGTGACTTTTCAAACGGCTGGCACTTTGCACCACTGGTCACTGTATCATCGTCTGAGTTATCGTCCGAATCCTCAGCAACGAACGCGCGTCGACGTGTTTGCATGAGAGGTGCGTTTTGCAGGTGAACAGGAACTAGGAATTTAATTAAACATGCAAACTTTATATTAACTAAAGCCTTACAAAACAAAAAACTGAAAATAAAATTTGAACAATATCTATTAAAAACTACTTCTTAGACTTGATATGTGTCTACTTTAGAATAAATAAGTATAACTACCGTAAAGTCGACAGAATATTATCAGTCAGTCAACTACAACGTAGAAACAGGCACATATGTATCGGTCCAAGTTTCCATACCTCATTAGTACAACAAGATCAATACCAAATTCATAGAAATAGTTAATTCAAAGGTGGTAATATATAAAAAAATATTGCATATAAGGATATAATACAGGAAAAAAGGATTAGTTCGTATAAAGGAAGGTATAAAGCAATTTGAATTTCACGGTTTAAGGGAAGATAAAGAGTGTATACACCTACGCCATTGTGATCGATTCTGAGCCATGTCACCCAGGCTCTCAAACCATTGGTTACGATTGTCAGGTAATCTGCATCTACCAACATGGCTCACACTAGAAGTTGGTGACTTCAAGCACTGATGCCACGTTTGGTTTGGCCACACCTAACTCTTTTCCAACCATCTCCAACACTAGTCAGCATAGCGCGTCGTGGTAATCGGTGTTTAGGCATACGTAACACGTGGCCTAACCATCTCAGACGATGAAGATTCATCACCTCATCAACTGATTTACCATCATTCCCTAATACCCTGTGTCTAACCTCACTATTACTTACCCGGTGATCCCAACAGATGCGAGCAATATTTCTAAGATATCTGTGGTCAAATACTAGTAACCTACGAGTATCTTCTACTCTTAATGGCCATGTTTCACAGCCGTAAAGTAGAACAGAGCGAACTGATGCGCAGTATACTCGTCCCTTAATTGATAGACGGATATCTCGTCTTCGCCATAGGTGACGTAAGTTGGCAAAAGCAAACAAGCTTTCTGAATCCGTGAAGAGATTTCCTTAGACACTTCCAAGATAAGTGAAGTTGTCGACGCGTTCGACTACTTCACTCCCTATCCTTAGGCGTTGACGCAGGCCAGTCCTGGAGTAACAATTTACATTTGGATGGGGAGAAACGCACTCCAAATATCCTGGCATTTTTACTCAGTTCTAACAGAAGACAGTGTACTCTAAGTCGATAAGTGGTTATCCTGGTAGGAGATCAACTCTTGAAAATTCAGTCGACGAGAACGTTATTTCCAGCAACAGGTCTACAATGAAGTTAAACAAAAACGGGGATAGTGGACAGCCTTGTCGGACATCACTTGAGGTTGTAAAATCAGATGACAGTTCGCCATAAGCTCTCACTCGACTGATAGTGTTCGAGTAAAGAGCCTTCACAAGGTTTATGTACTTCTCAGGTACACCTTTCAATGACAGACACTGCCAAAGAACCTCTCGGTCTACAGAGTCAAATGCTGCTTTCAAGTCAACAATAACTATCATTGTCGGACGCAAATAAGCATGTCTGTGTTCTAAAACCTGATGAATAGTGAATATGTGGTCGATACAGCCACGACTAGGTCTGAAGCCAGCCTGATTTTCTCGTGCTTGGAGTTCACGAGTCTTAGTTAGGCGCCCGATAATTATTGAGGCTAGTATTTTAGATGCTATATTAGTCAAAACAATCCCTCTATGGTTATCACAGGATGATTTTGACCCCTTTTTATATATTGGGACAATCAGTGATTGTGACCAGTCAAATGGGATCACGTCCGTCTCCCAGATTTTAGCCAGAATATTAGTCAACCTAATCGTTAAAATTGGACCACCATATTTAAAGACCTCTGGAGCCAATCCATCTGGACCAACTACTCTTCCTTGTTTCAGATTAGCTATAGCCTTTTGAACTTCAAGTAGGGTCGGGGGGCCTACTTCAATGTTCCATTCAGACTGTTTGGGAATGGTGGATAACTGTAGAGTAGATGAAGGCCAGCTAAACTGTTCCTTAAAGTGTTCCGCCCATCGTTCTAAACGTCTAGGCTAAGAGCAAATAAGAGTGTTGTCATTTTTCGAGACCGTCTCACTTACGCTTGACTTCTTAATCCCAGTTTCTTTTATTAGTCTGAAGAGTTGTCTGGTGTTGCCTACAACCACTGCCTTTCCCATTTCCTTTGCTTTCGTTGCCCACCACCGCTCATGGTCATTCCTTAGACTTTTGGTTAACCTAGATCTGATTTGTTTCCGTTGTTCAGAGCCTGATGGGATGAGTTTACGCGAATCCATCAGTGCAATAGACTTGGTAGAAATCCGTTGGTTTTTCGTGACCATTGGTTCAATTCATCAATAGATGTCGCTGTTGTTTCCACAGCTTTTTGTATATCTTCCCAAGCAACATCTAGGTCAACATCGTTTTCAGAACTACATAAGTGTGACCTCAGTTGTTCATGGAACTTACTTTTGGCTTTCTCGTCCTCCAGTTCAATTCTAATGGGTCTTTTTAGTGTAGCTTTTCTGCGTCCAATGAGGCGCAAGCAAATGCGTGTTCGTATTAAAGCATGATCAGAATCTAAACATGTACTCCAGAACGAGCGAGTCTTATATCGAACTTCTCCAACGATGACTGGTGGGAATATGGTCTTTTTGAGTCTATCATTGGTTTGGTGCAGGAGGTCGCCATGTTAGGCAATGTCTCAACTTATGTTTAAAATTGGTGCTTGCTAAAAATAAAAGATTGTCTGAGTACAGTTGCAGCAGACGGCCACCATCATCCATTCTCTGATCCGGAATACTGAAATACCCACCTAAATGTCTTTCTGTTTGGTTTAAGCTACCTACCTGGGCATTAAAGTCATCTGCTACGACTACTATGTCTGAGTGAATGACTTTATGAAGAAGTTCGGAATGCTTTCTGTAAAAGTCATCTTTCGCTTCATCCGGGCTGCAGTCAGTGGGAGCGTAGGCAGAAATGACGAAAAGACGTGTCCTTATCCTTCTCAGTTCTTATGGAGCCGTTTAGCCGGACAGCACACAGGTGACTGTTAACGGGGATCCATTCTAGTAGTGCTTGTTCTGCTCTTGTACTAAGTGCTATGTCTACACCTGTAAGTCCACGAGAACTAGCCAACGGGTCGCCAGATACACGGAGGGTGTATTTTGTTTGGCTGTCCATTTTGGCGAGTTGAGGTCAAGTGAATGACCACACTAGGATCCTGTATGCGTGTTTCGGAGACACAGCATACATCAATGGTACGAGATACTAGGGTCTTAACCAAGGAGGTCTGTTGACCAATTTGGCTTAGGGTACATACATTGAAGGCTCCAATGTGTAGTTTGGAGCGAGGTTTAAGTAGACCTGGGGTAGTGTTTCGCGCACTAGAATCGTTGGCCATGGTGACACTTGAGGAGGAAACCGAAAGAGGAAGTTTAGTGTTGAAAGTCAAGGTAGAAGGAATAGTAGGAATTGAAGGAGATTGATTATGAATAGTGATCTT